>NW_020954583.1:18001548-18012911 GCF_900497805.2 Vombatus ursinus
AGAGTGAAAGAGTCACTGGGAAAAGCACAATAAATTCCAGAGAATTGAGAGTGTAGAGAAGATTTGGGAGCTTGGAGCCCAGGAGGTTTGCACAAGTTGCCTTCCTCAGCAGAAGTGCAGCAAGTGTTTAGAGTGTCATCTGACTCTTTATGCCCTCCCTGGGTAGTAATACCAACATTGATCTGTAATGAGAGGATTCATATTCTATATAGAACAGGAAGAGAAAAGTAAGTGCCCAGAAGAGTACAAGAGGACCTAGAGCATGGGGCACCAGTGAGATCAATGTGCCTACAAATAACAGGGTCATGAGACTATATTCAAATTGCAAACAGAAGAGATTATTCAAAAGGAATAGGTTAGGTTTTTAAAAAGAAATAGTATTATGGGTTAAGATGGTATACTCATTTTAGAATATCCACAAGCTAGAATGGGGAATAATGGCATTAAACACATGGTTGAGAATCACTGAGAATTAACATTGGAATGGGAACATACAACCAACAGTAACTGACATATATAGTGCTTTTGAAGGTTAGGAAGCACTTTCATGTACATTACACTGTCTAAGCCTCCTAATACTCTAATGAGATAGGTTCAGTTCTTTTGAGTGGTGTTTAAGCCTCTCAAAAATGAAACCAACATACCTAAAGACATAAAATAATTAAATAAACTACATATTGTGTGAAAGGAAATGGCTCTTAAAATTAATTGAGCTACTGAAATCAGAAATAAATGTGATGCAAAAACAAAAGACATCATGAGAAAATCAAATTGTGCTGCTGAGCAAACAGCTGTCAGTTTTTTAGTTACTTAAATGACTAAAAATGAAAAAAAAACTTTTGGAGAAAGTATAACAAAAATAAATATCAAGAGCACAGCACAAAATGAATATAACTGAAAAATACATGAAGCGCCAGTACAAAAATATGAAATTAACATCTAGATATTGTTAAATGAGTGTTCAAAGAAAATAGTTTACACAGGAGGAAATAAAGCAAATCACCACAATGGGAAAATATGTCCTCAATAATAATGACATAATAATATGTCCTCAATAATAATGACATAAATAAAAACACATAAGTATATCTTACTAAACTAGAAAAAATAAAATGATAAAGTCCAGTTTGGGTGGGAACATAAGGAAATAAATGCTATGCAATTAGTCATTGTTGAGAGCTCTGAGAATTGGTTCAAATTTTCTGAAGAACAATCTGGCAATATATAGGTAAATTTGCAACTTTTGACCTGACTGTTGCATTTGAGAGAATAAACTCCAAGGAAATAATCCAAAAGGGGAAAAAAAAAAAACATAAAAAGATACTAAAGATGCAATAGTTATATAAAGGAGATTAAATGAATAGGGGGAATTTTTCTTACAAAATGCTTGTGGAAATGAGCAAAAAAATGATAACTTCTGCAGAAACTAAGAGCATTATAAATTTAAATATGGGAATGAGGATATATGGTAACTCATACATAGTAAGTAAATAATGTTGAAAAGTAAAAATTCACCTTGGGTATTTACTCCTCCTTATAATAACAAAAGCTTAGAAACCATCCAAATACCCCACAATAGAAAAGTGGTTAAGCAAACTATAATATATTTATATGATGTAAAAACTGTGGTGCTGTTAAAAGCGACAAGTATATGAAATGTGTCAATTCTAGAAAAGCATATGTGAAATAATGACAAATTTCAAAAGCAGAAGACAAGAGGTTATATACACATTGCTCATAATCCTGTTTAAATGTATTTATTATTATTTACAGACAAGATCACAGGAGAATTTAGGGTGATGTGAATATGTTCACTAAGTTCTTTTAATGAACAAATCATTTCACTTCGTTAAAAAATATCAGAAAAAGTGAGCACATTCCATTCTTAAAATTATTGGAAGGTATATCTTCTATTTTTCCTTTTAAACTATGCTTTAGATTAAGACTTTTTTTTTTTGCTTTGTATCTCAACATTCTGGACTCTGTTCTGAGCAGTATAAACTATATATACATAGGCAAAGTATGAAGCCACCAGTGTGGTATGATTTAGAGAGAGGGTGGTAATTAATGACTCTGACATAAAATGCCTCCTATTGAGGTCTACAATTCTACCATTATTGATTGATGATTGGCACTGCCCTGGTTTGTTTGTTTGTTTTTTAGTATGAATACCCCTGACCAGGAAAACACATTAAGTCCCTAAAATCTTAGTGTGAATGGGTCTGTCGGGTTACTTTTTCTCTGTGATAGGGTGGTTAAGACACCTTAGTATCTAAAAATGGGATGTGCATTTCTGGATTATGGACTAAATTAGTAAAAGTAATTAGGAATTACTTTTGTTTGGGGTTAAGGTATATCTAGTAAGGGGAAATTAAAAAAATATTTATTTTGAGATTGGCAAATCTGATCAAGAGTACTTTAAATTAAAAATGGAGATGGATATGGATAGAAATGCCCACATACATATGCTAAGCCAGATACTGTACCAGGCATGAAATAGGGAGAATAATAACTATAACAACAACTCATGTTCATAGATAGCTTTAAGATTTACAAGAAGACTATCACTAGAGAGGACCAATAATTCAAGAGCTAGTATCCCATTGTTTATAAATAGTTGTTTGCTTGTTATTTCCCTCTTTAGACTGTAAGCTCCTTGAGAGTAAGGACTGTCTTTTGCCTTCCTTGGTATCTCCAGGGCTTAGCACGGAGTCTGGCACATAGTAGGCACTAAATAAATGCTTGTTGACTGATTGACTGAAATCCATGATCTTGGCTATCTATTTACTTATGTTCAAAGTGTGATCAATAAGCAAGTTGAACTAGAGATCTCAGTGTAAAGTGGTAAATTCAACCTTGTAGACCACACTAAGATGTTGTAGAATGGGACTTCATGACTGCAATATGGACGTGAATGAATATATGCTTTATTCAAAAGATATATATTAGGGGCATATGGGGTTTTCAGGGAGGACTAGCACCTCTGGTATAGGACTTACTGAGCCCTTTTCAGGGCTGTTCATCCAGTTTGGTGTCCACCTGGCACTCAACTCTCATCTGTGGTTCCAAGAAGCAGTAGCATGCACAGTGGCCCCACCCAGGTAAAACTATCTCAGCAGACATGCTAAACCAGATTGAGAGTAACCAATAGGCCTCAAACCCATCAGTGAGTTAGGGAGGTGTCTACCCCAAGCATGTGAAGACTTCCCCCAGGAGAATGAGTGGATGAGAACAATTTGCTCCAAAGGCCATGAAGGCAGCTGAAGCAGGCATTGTAAAGTACTTAGAACTTGATGGGGCATTAAAAACACCAAGGTCATCCACTGCATCCCAAGTCATTGCCAGTAGTCTTGACTTTTGTCTTGCCACTGGACTCTGGGAGAGAGGGTGAGGCTGAATAACTTTTGTGTAACTCTACCTCACTTAAGTCTAACTCATGCATAAGTCAAGACATCACTGTGTGATGTCATTGGGCCTCTTTGAAAATGAAGGACAAACAACATATATTAGGTAAAAAGAGAAGATATACTCATGCGGTGGCATGAGGGGTTGCTGATCAGTTGAGAAATGGCTAAACAAGCTGCAGTATATGATTGTAATGGAATGCTACTGTGATCTAAGAAGTGATGAGCTGGTTAATTTTAGAAAACACATACAAAGACTTGCATGAAATAATGAAGAGTGAAATGAGCAGAACCAAGAGAACTTTATTTACAATAAAAGCAATATTGTTTGAAGAACAACTGTGAACCATTAAAGTTATTTTAAATATTATAAATGCTCAAACCAACTACAGAGGATCCATGAAAGAAGATGCTATTTACCTTCAGAGAAAAAATTGATAAATAGAAGTATGCATATTGTATTATATGGTGTGAGTGTGAGTGTGTGTGTGTGTGTGTGTGGGTGGGTGTGTGGGTGTGTGGGTGTGAAATGACGGCCTTCTCTACTGCAGGGCGAGAAGGGATGGAGGGAGACAGTCTAGAACTTAAAATGTAAACAAAAAAAAATTTTTTTTAAAAGAAGATATACTTACATTAGAAAATCCTCAAGCCGGAATGGGGAATCATGATATGTCATGCATTTGGTTGAGGATCATTTCTTAAACTCAGGTTTTCCTGACTCCCGGGCCAGTTTTGTAGCTCCAGTGACACACTGTCTTTCAGTTTATTGTTATTATTTTTAAACAAACACATTTACACACTGCCTACAATGTCCCCAGTACTTTTTTGTTTCAATATTCATTCCTGAATGGCAAGTGGCCTCATGTTTGAAGTTGAACCCCTTTGCCTTTGTTCATAACAAACTGTATCATCTTCACAAAGTCAGACAAGGTCAAATTGTCATCAAGAATATGGAACCAGATATGTAACCATCAAGAGTATCCTTTCTCAGACTTCCTTGTTTCACTAAATAAGCTCCTCTCATGGCTCACATTGCTAAGACTGGCTGTTTCTCAAGATTGCAATCCCAAAAGTAGAGGAACCATTTCTAATTCTGTATAGCACTTACTTGGCAAATGTTAAAATAATGGTAGTAATAAACTGACAAACAAATTGAAATGATGCTTATCACATCTCCTTGATCCTTAAACTCACTGCTCTATGAACTGGCATAAGAAACCTATAGACTCTTGACAGTGTTCTCAGACTACATCTGTGCTTCATCATTAGTCAAATGCCCTTCCCAGATGTCATGTCAGAGTATACCAGCTACTTCATATAGGGTATATCTTGCCAAAGTTGGCCTTAGATTGGGGTAGAGTTTGTACTGGCTAAATGAAAAGGTACCAGCTCTCAGTTCTAGTCATTTTCTCTAGCTTTCTCCTGTCCCTGGAATGTTCTCCCTCCCTAATCTCTGCTTGCTTCCTTCTCTGGCTTCTTTTAAGTCTAAACTAAAATCCCACCTTCTACAGAAAGCCTTTCCCAACCTCTCTTAATTCTAGTATCTTCCCTCCTTTAATCATTTCCTATTTTTTCCTGTATATAGCTTCTTTGTACGTAACTGTTTACTCATTGTCTCCTCCACTAGACTGTGAATTCTTTCAGGGCAGGAACTTTGTGTGTATGTGTATGTGTGTGTATGTGTGCGCACACCTCTTTTTGTATCCCTAGAGCTTAGCACAATACCTGGCATGGAGTAGGCACTTAATAAATATTTATTGACTAAGAGATCATAAGATTATGGGATTTTATATCTTGAGGTTCAAATCCCAGCTCTACCATTTAATACTTGTGTATCCTTGGGCAAATAACTTAAACTTTCTAGGCCTACACTAGTTCCTTTCTAAGGTCCCTTTCAGCTCTAAATCCTCTGACTTAAGAATGCTCCTGCCCCACCCCCAACATCCTGCCCTGGTATCTGGAATTCCCATCATTAGCATTGCTATCTTGCACAAAGGCTATGGGAATCCTAAAGGTTCCCATTGGAATGCAACTATGTTACCTGGAAGAAGTAACATTTTAACACTTACCTGTTATTATGTTAAGTAATTATTTTATCAGATCAACTAGCTGTCACTCAACAGAAAAACAGAATGGGAAAATGTTTTCATAGGAAGAAGGGAGAGGGGGCCCCTGAATCCCTATAAGGTAACAGAATTCTGGATGCTTACTTTAGAACTGCCTTCCCAGGGGCAGCTAGGTGGTGCAGTGGATAGACAGGGCTTGGAGTCAGGAGGACTTGAATTCAAATCAGGCCTCAGACACTTGACACTTACTAGCTGTGTGACCCTGGGGGAGTCACTTAACCTCATTGCCTAGCCAAAAAAAAAAAAAAAAGGAGAAAGAAAAAAAAGAACTGCTCTCCCTGTTAGCTAAACCTTCCAAGAGCTTGAGGTCAAGGAGAAGTGATTGTCCCTTGTAGCTCTTTCTTTCTTTTTTTTTTTTCTCCAGTAAATAGTATTTTATTTTTTCCAATTACATGTAAAGATAGTTTTCAACATTCATTTTGAGTTTCAAATTTTTTCTCCCTCTCTCTCTCCCATACCATTCTCCAAGATGGCAAACAATCTGATATAGGTTATCCATATGCAATCATGTAAACATATTTCCACATTAATCATGTGGTGAAAGAAGAAATAGAATGAAAGAGGAAAGTCACACACACACGCAAAAAGTGAAAATAGTGTGCTTCGATCTGCATTCAGACTCCATAGTCCTTTCTCTGGATGTGGATAGCATTTTCCATCATGAGTATTTTGGAATTGTCTTAGATCATCGTATTGCTGACAAGAGCTAAGTCCATTATAGTTGATCATTGCACAATATTGCTGTTACCATATGCAGTGTTCTCCTGTCTCTGCTCACTTCACTCAGAATCAGTTCATGTAGGTCCTTCCAGGTTTTTCTGAAATCTGCCTGCTCATCATTTCTTATAGCACAATAGTATTCCATTATATTCATATACCACAACTTGTTCAGCCATTCCCCAATTGATGGACTTTCCCTCAATTTCTTATTCTTTGCCATCACTAAACGAGCTGCTATAAATATTTTTGTATGTGTTAGTCCCCTTCCCATTTTTTATGATCTCTTTGGGATACTGACCAAGTAGTGGTATTGCTGGATCAAAGGGTAAGCACAGTTTTATAGCCCTTTGGGCATAGTTTCAAATTGTTCTCCCGAATTATTGGATCAGTTCACAACTCCATCAACAGTGCATTAGTGTCCCAATTTTTCCACATCCCCTCCAGCATTTATCATTTTTCTTTTCTGTCTTATTAGTCAATCTGATAGGTGGTACCTCAGAATTGTTTGGATTTGCATTTCTCTAATCAATAGTGATTTAGAGTATTTTTCACGTGACTATAGACAGCTTTAATTTCTTCATCTGAAAACTGCCTGTTTCTATCCTTTGACATTTATCAATTGGGGAATGACTTGTATTCTTATAAATTTGACTCAGTTCTCTATATATTTGAGAAATAAGGCCTTTATCAGAAACACACTGTAAAAATAGTTTCCCAGCTTTCTGCTTTCTTTCTAATCTTGGTTGCATTGGTTTTGTTTGTGCAAAACCTTTTCAATTTAATGTAATCAAAATCATTCATTTTGCATTTTATAATGTTCTCTATCTCTTGTTTAGTCATAAGTTCTTCCCTTCTCCATAAATCTGACAGATAAATTATTCCTTGCTCTCCTAATTTACTTATGGTATCACCCTTTATGTATAAATCAGGTATCCATTTTGACCTTGTCTTAGTATATGTTGTGAGATGTTGGTCTATGCTTAGTTTCTGCCTATTTTCCAGTTTTCCCAGTAGTTTTTGTCAAATAGTGAGTTCTTAGCCCAGAAGCTAGAGTCTTTGGGTATATCAAACAGTAAATTACTATAGTCATTGACTACTGTGACTTATGTACCCAACCTATTCCACTGATCTACCACTCTATTGCTTAACCAGTACCATATAGTTTTGATGATTGCTGCTTTATACCATAGTTTTAGATCTGGTAGGGATAGGTCACTTTCCTTTGCATTTTGTTTTTCATTAACTCCCTTGATATTCTGGACCTTTTGTTCTTCCAGATGAATTTTGTTATTATTTTTTCTAGCTCTATAAAATAATTTTTGGTAGTTTGATTGGTATGGACTGAGTAAATAAATTAATTCAGGTAGAATTGTCATTTTTATTATATTATCTTGGCCTACTCATGAGCAGCTGATATTTTCCCAGTAGTTCAGATCTGACTTTATTTGTGTGAAAAGTGTTTTATAATTGTGTTCATATAGTTCCTCAGTTTGTATTGGCAAGTAGACTCTCAAGTATTTTACATTTTCTATATTCTTATATTATCTATTTTAAATGGAATTTCTTTTTCTTCTCTTCTCACTGAGCTTGTTGGCAATATGTAGAAATGCTGATGACTGATGTAGGTTTATTTTATATACCATGACTTTGCTAAAGTTGTTCATTATTTTGAGTACTTTTGAGTTGATTCTCTAGGAATCTCTAAGTATACCACCGTATCATCTGCAAAGAGTGATAGCTTTTTTTCCTCATTGCCAAGTCTAATTCCTTCAATTTCTTTTTCTTCTCTTATTGCTAAAGCTAACATTTCTAGTACAGAATTGAATAGTAGTGGTAATAATGGGCATCCTTGTTTCACCCCTGATCTCATTGGGAAAGCGTCTAGCTTATCCTCATTACATATAATGCTTGCTGATGGTTTTAGATAGATGTTACTTATCATGCTAAGAAAAGATTGATTTATTCCTATACTCTCTAGTGTTTTTTAATAGGAATGGGTGCTATATTTTGTCAAAAAGCTTTTCCTGAATCTATTGAGATAATCATATAATTTCTGTTAGTTTTGTTACTGATATGTTCAATTATGCTAATAGTTTTCCTAATATTGAACCAGCCCTGCATTCCTGGTATAAATACCACCTGGTCATAGAGTATTATCCTTGTGATAAATTGCTGTAATCTCTTTGCTAGTATTTAGTTTAAAATTTTTTGCATCAATATTCATTAGGAAAATTGGTCTATAATTTTCTTTCTCTGTTTTGGCTCTTCCTGGTTCAAGTATCAGCAAAGCATTTGTGTCATAAAAGGATTTGGTAGAACTCTTTCTATGCCTATTTTTCCTAATAGTTTATATACTATTAGAATTAATTGTTCTTTAAATATTTGGTAGGATTCACTTGTAAATCCATTTCTCAGGGAGTTCATTGATGACTTGTTCAATTTCTTTTTCTAAAATGGGATTATTTAAGTATTTTATTTCCTCTTCTGTTAATCAGGACAATTTATATTTTTGTAAATTTTCATCTATTTCACTTAGATTGTCAGATTTATTGGTATACAGTTGGGCAAAATAGCTCCAAATTATTGCTTTAATTTCCTCTTCATTGGTGGTAAATTCTCCCTTTTAATTTTTGATACTGGTAATTTGGTTTTCTTCTTCTTCTTTTTTATCAAATTAACCAAATTTTTTCTATTTTATTTTATTGTTTTTTTTCCCATAAAACCAGCTCTTAGTTTTATTTATTAGTTCAATAGTTTTCTTATTTTCAATTTGATTAATCTCTCCTTTGATTTTCAGAATTTATAATTTGGTATTTAATTGGGGATTTTTTCTTTTTCCAGCTTTTTAAATTACATGCCCAATTCATTGATTTGCTCTTTCTCTACTTTATTCATGTAAGCATTTATAGATATAAAATTTCCCCTAAGAACTGCTTTGACTGCATCCCATAAATTTTGGTATGTTGTCTCATTACTGTCATTCTCTTTGATGAAATTACCGATTGTTTCTATGATTTGTTGTCTGACCCACTCATTCTTTAGGATTAGATTATTTCATTTACAATTAATTTTAATATATCTTTCCACGGCCCTTATTACATGTAATTTTTATTGCATCATGATCTGAAAAGGATGTATTTAACATTTCTGCCTTTCTGCATCTGACTGTGAGGTTTTTATGCCCTAATACATGGTTAATTTTTGTGTAGGTACCATGTACTGCTGTGGAAAAGATATATTCATTTCTATCTCCATTCAGTTTTCTCCAGAGATCTATCACATCTAACTTTTCTAAAATTCTATTTACCTCCTTAACTTCTTTCTTGTTTGTTTTGTTAGATTTATCTAGTTCTGAGAGGGGGAGGTTGAGATCCCCCACTAGTATAATTTTGCTGTCTGTTTCTTCCTGTAACTCCTTTAACTTCTCCACTAAGAATCTGGATGCTATACCACTTGGCGCATATATGTTTAGTATTGATATTGCTTCATTGTCTGTGGTACCTTTTAGCAAGATGTAGTTTCCTTCCTTGTCTCTTTTAATTAGATCTATTTTTGCTTTAGCTTTGTTTGAGATCAAGATTGCTACCCCTGCTTTTTTTTTACTTCAGCTGAAGCATAATATATTCTGCTCCAGCCTTTTACCTTTACTCTGTATGTGTCTCTCTGCTTCAAATGTGTTTCTTATAAACATATTGCAGGATTCTGGTTTTTAACCCACTCTGCTATTCCCTTTCATTTTATGGGAGAGTTTATCTCATTTACATTCACAGTTATGAATACTAATCGTATATTTCCTTCCATTCTCTTTCCCCCACTTCTTATACTTTTCTCTCTCCTTTCACCCTGTTCCTCCTCATCAGTGTTTTGCTTCTAACTACTGCCTTGCCCAATCTCCCTCCTTTCTATCAGCCCCCCCTTTTTTCTTTCCCCTTTCTCCTCCTACTGTATGGTAAGATAGATTTTTTTACCCAACTGAGTGATGACTCTTTGAGTCAAATTGGATGAGAGTAAGGCTCAAACAATGTTTACCCTCTCCCTTCTTTCCTTCTACTGTAGTAAGTCTTTCATGCTTCTTCATGTAGTATAATTTACCCTTTCCTGCCTCTCTCTTTCCTCTTCTAGTACAATCCTTTTTTTCACCCCTTAGTTAATTTTTTTATCATCACATCAAAATCAACTTACACTCCCACCCTCTGTCTGAGTATACTCCTTCTAACTGCCCTAATAGAGATACAGTTCTTAAGAGTTACAAGTATCATCTTCCCTTGTAGGGATGTAAACAGTTTCACTTTATTGAATACCATGTTGTTTTTTCTTTTTCTTTCTTTCTTTTTTTTTTTTTGGCTAGGCAATGGGGTTAAGTGACTTGCCCAAGGTCACACAACTAGTAAGTGTTATGTGTCTGAGGCTGGATTTGAACTCAAGTCTTTCTGAATCCAGGGCTGGTGCTCTATCCACTGTGCCACCTAGCTGCCCCTGTTTTTTTTCTTCCTCCTAACTTTTTTATGCTTCTCTTAAGTTTTGTACTTGGAGATCAAATTTTCTGTTCAGCTCTGGTCTTTTCATCAGGAAAGTTTGAAAGTTCCTTATTTTATTGAATGTCCATCTTTTCCCCTGAAAGATTATGCTCAATTTGTCTAGGTAGTTGATTCTTGGTTGTAATCCAAGCTCTTTTGCCTTCCAGAATGTCATATTCCAAGCCCTCTGACCCTTTAATGTAGGAGTTGCTAAATCCTGACTGTGTAAGCCTGACTGTGGCCCCTTGATATTTGCTGCTTGCAATACATTCTCCTTGACCTGATAGTTGTGGAATTTGGCTACAATATTCCTTGGAGTTTTCATTTTGGGATCTCTTTCAGGAGGTGATCGGTGGATTCTTCAATGACTATTTTACCCTCTGGTTCTAGGATATCAGGTAGCTTTCCTTGATAATTTCTTGAAAGACGCTATCTAGGCTCTTTTTCTAATTGTGGCTTTCAGGTAGACCAATAATTCTTACATTATCTCTCCTGGATCTATTTTCCAGGTCAGTTGTTTTTACTATGAGGTGTTTTACATTTATTTCTATTTTTTCACTCTTTTGATTTTGTTTGACTTATAAAGTCATTAGCTT
>NW_020954583.1:18012955-18013043 GCF_900497805.2 Vombatus ursinus
GCACTTACCCAATTCTAATTTTTAAAAAATTATTTTCTTCAGTTAGTTTTTGTACCTCCTTTTCCATTTGGCCAATTCTACTTTTAAT
>NW_020954583.1:18013081-18021037 GCF_900497805.2 Vombatus ursinus
TCTTCAGTCAATTTTTGTGCTTCCTTTTCCAAGTTGTTGGCTCTTTTTTCATAATTCTCTGGCATAACTCTCATTTCTTTTCCCAATCTTTTTCTTTTAGCTCTCTTATTTGATTTTTAAAATTCTTTTTGAGCTCTGCCAGGAGAACATTTTGGGTTTGAGACCAATTTATATTGCCCTTTGAGACTTCACATGTAGGCATTTTGACATTGCTGTCCTCTTCTGAGTTTGTATTTTGATCTTCCCTGTCACCATAGTAACTTTCTATGGTCAGGACTCTTTTTTTTTTTTTTTTTTTTTTGCTCATTTTTAAAATTTGAGCTCTGCTCCTGGGGTAAAGGGGGCACTGTCCCAAACTTCTTGCACTGGGTGCCAGGAATCTGGTCACTGGTTTTCTGCACCAGAGCCTCTGGGGCTGGTGGCTTACTCACTGTGCTAGAGTAGCCCAGCCTAGTTGCACCTGTTGTGCCCTAGGTTTCAGGGCTGACATTTTGCCTGCTGTGCTGGTGTTGCAGGCCTGACAGCTGGCCTGCTGTGCCATTGGCCTGTTGAGCCAGAACTATGGGACCTCAGTTGCTGATCTGTGCTATGGCTAAGAGCCTCCTTCTGGCTTGCCCAAATACCACCTGTGCTAGGCTGTGCTTCCCTTTTACCCAAGTAAGACAGACCTTTCCTAAAATCCTTCTAAGTTATTGTAAGCTGGAAAATTGTTTTACTCTGTCTTTTTGTGGATTCTGTTGCTCCGAAATTCTTTTAGAGGTTTGATTTAACGTTGTTTCTGAGGGAAACTGGGGAGAGCTCAGGAAACTTCCTGGCTTCTTTTGGCCATCTTGCCTCTGCCCCTTGTAGCTGTTTCAAAGCTACAAAGAAAAAGCTGCCTCCTCAGGAACTTCTCTAGACAGGGCAGCCAAATTCCAATTGTTAAGAGACCAGCCAATTCTAATTTATGGGCTTTTGAGAATGTAAAATTTCATTGTATTGACTTAGAACTTTGTATTTAATTTCCTTGGTATTTTAGGAGCAAACAACAACAACAACAACAACAAAACCAACAAGGAGAAAATGGAAACAAAATGGATTAATTGCACATGGGGCTGGAATGTTTATTTGAAAATGTCATTTGGGATTCAAATGCATGTGTGTTAAAATGAACACATTTTTACTTCAAAAGGCATGTAACTAATAACCCTATTCAGGCCATATGAAGAAAATTGTGCCCTTTTTTGTATACGTGCTACATTTTAGTCACTCTAACTTTTCAAGTAGTTCCGTCTCACTTAGCCAAAAAAAAAAAAAAAAGATAGCATTCTTTCTGAAAATTAAATAAATATGTTAAGTTTCAGTTTTAAGAAGGAAACTATTTATGAACACTACTGCTGGAGGGGGGGATTGCGCCCCAAAAATTGTTCAAAGCAAATGAAATACTCCAGCTAATTCACAAATAAACCAACCAAACTGGAACTTCCTACATGTCAAAATAATTCTCTCTCTGGCTTGACACAATAAATTTTAAAAAATCTTTTTTATAGTTTTATTTTATTTGTCTTAGGATATAGGAGTCAGAGCTGTAAGTGACTCTGAATTCTCTGAAAAACATCTCCTTGTTTTATAGATGAGAAAAGTGAGACTCATAGTGGGTTAGTGATTTGCCCAGGGTTGCATAACTAGTAAATCACATCATCTATCATGCTCATTTGAGTCCAGGTACACTGATTCTACTTGCAATTCTTTTCTTCTATTCTATGTTCCTTTCTATTCTCCTTTATGTCAATAATAATGATAATCCTTACTATGTTCCAGGCACTGTGCTATGCACCCTACAATTACTGTCTCATTTGATCCTCAATCAACCCTGGGAGGTACGTACTATTATTATCCCCATTTTACAGATGAGGAAAATGAGGCAAACAAAGGTCAAGTGACTTGCCCAGAGTCACATAGCTAATAAGTATCTGAGGCCAGATTTGAACTTGGTCTTCCTGATGGTAGGCCTGGCACTCTATGAACTATGCTGTGTAGCTGTCCCATTATTTGCAAAAGATCTATAATTTTGGTCCTTATCTAAATCAGAGTATTTTCTCTGTGTGTCTCAATATGCTCAGCATGATAAATGACTATTCAAACTCCAAGTGACCAAAAAAAACTAGATGTTTTGCATATCAAAGGATACTAACAGAATCTAACAGCTTTAGCAAAGCCCATTTTCCCCCTATGATTAAACTTGTGAGCAGTTAGGTGGCACAGTGAATACAGTACCAGCCATGGAGTCAGGAGGACCTGAGTTCATATCTGACCTCAGACCCTAACTAGCTGTGTGACTCTGGGCAAGTCACTCTGCCTCAGTTCCTCACCTGTAAATTGGGCTGGAGAAGGAAATGGGAAACCACTCCAGTATCTTTGCCAAGAAAACTCTAAATGTGGTCACAGAGAATAAGACATGATTGAAATGACTCAACAGCAATATAGATTAAACCCACCCTTGAGGGATAAGTTATCTTTTGGGGGAAGTCATTTCCCTTTTCTCTCCAGTATATCCTGTTCTGTTTTCCTTTTTATTTCTTATTGCAGATAAGTGCTACTGGGTAATTCCAATTGGAGTTCCTAAATACATGAACTATCTCCTCCTGACTATTTGTAACATTCCTCTTGACCTTAGTGATTACATTTATGGATAAGTTTAATATGAGTTTCTTCCCTGTACTTTACCCTCTAATTATGGACATTTTTTTAAAAATTGTATTTTGACATATGGTATACAGGATTATTTTTTTACTGTGTGGATTTTTTTGGAGGATGCCAGTGATTTTTATATTACTCTTAAAATTATGTCTTTCAGTTTAGTTGCCCTTGAGGGACCAGGCATATTGTTCTAATCTTGTTATTTTTTGCCTTTTTTTTAAAAAAAATAATTCTTGTTGCATAATTTAATTTTAGTTGTCTCTTCCATTCCTTTGTTTCAGCATATCCACTGTTTTACTAGTTTTCTAGTTTCCTGTACAAACCATCTCTTCTTTTATAGAAGTTTTAATTAAGAGCTCTAAGTTTGTGTCTCATCTCTTACCTTCTTTTATTAAAGTTTTTAGCCATTCTAAGAGTTCTTGTAACCATTCCATTCCCTTTTCTGGAGTTTTATCTAGATAGCCCAAGGCTGGAGGTGATCTGAATAAAGAGATAAGTTTCTCTGTCCTAGGGTGATATGAATGTCATCCTCAGTTCCTTATTAAACATCTACTCTTCCAAAAGTATATAAACGGTGAACTTGCCACCATGATTGTCTTTGATCTAAGAGAGATGACCAAATGATCATCCTTTTATTAATAACATGCTGGTCTTATTAATAAAATGATTAAATTAACCCAGAAACTATGTCTCGAACCTTTTAAATCATCACACATGTTGCCATCATAAAAATAAAGCTCAGTGAGATAAAGAAGTTCACAGGATCATAGATCTACAACTGGAAGAGACCTCAGAGGTGACCTAATCCAACCCCCTCATTTTACAGATGAGACAACTGAGAGCCAGGGAGCTTGTGATTTGCCCAACGTTATATAGGTAATGTCAGCTAGGGAAGCTAGGTGGTGCAGTGGATGGAGTGCTGGCCTTCTAGTGAGGAAGACTCATCTTCATGAATTAAATTTGGCCTCACATATTGACTAGCTGTGTGATCCTGGGTAAGTCATCTGACCTTGTTTGCCTCAGTTTTCTCAATTGTAAAATGAACTGGAGAAGGAAATGGCAAGTCACTCCATTATCTCTGCCAAGAAAACCCCAGATGGGGTCACAAAGAGTCGGACATGAACAACAACAACACATTGGTAATGTCAGAGGTGGAATTTTAATCTAGCTCCTCTAACTTCAGAGCCAGGACTAATTCTACTTTACCATGCCATCTCTGCATCATGTCACTGATGGCTATCTGTAGAGTAAACCAGTGGCGCAGTAGATAGAGCATTGTCTCTGGAGTTAGGAAGACCTGAAATCAAATCCTGCCTAAAACACTTACTAGTCATGTAACTGTGGTAAAGTTACTTAACTTCCATTTGCCTCAGTTTTCTCAACTGTGAGATGGGCATAATAGTACCTTATACAGGATTGTTGTGAGGATCAAATGAGATAATATTTGTAAAAAGTGCTTAGCCCAGTGCCTGGTACATAGCAGGTGCTATATAAACGCTCATTCCCCCTATCTACCACTCTTCTTTGTAAGTGGTTATCTGCAACTGTGCTGACTTCCCTCCCTGGTGTTAAACTGCTACTGTAAGCTCCTTTTTGTCTTTCTTCTGCCTCATCCTTGAACTGTTACTTGTCTGAGCAAGGCACCTTTTACTTTTTCAAATGGTTACTTAGACCATGGTTTCTTTCTCCAGAATGGTTCTTTCCTTGATAAATAGCTCCTAATTACATTTTGGGTTAAGGGATAGATTAGTTACATTTCAAGCTGTTGTTGTAATAGTTGTTGTTCTTGTTCATCCTTCTATAATCAACAGTTTAAGCTAAAACAACCCACTCCCCTACCTTCAGCTGAAACAACTGCTAAGTAGCTTGTTACTTTGCAAAGTCCCTCCGTCTGGGTGTAGAATATATTTTTATTTATTAACTATGTATTTATGTTCCATATCTTTTTATATGTATATGTTGTGTTCTCAGCATGTAAACTCATTGTAAGGATGGATTATTTGTTCTTTGAACTTGTATTCCCATCAACTGCCCTGTAGTAATAGTGTCTAGTAAATATTTGCTGACTGATCAAATGTACTCAATATACTCAAGGAACAGAAAGTTGGCCAATATACTCAATCCAAGTGTTTGGAGGTTTATAAAATATAATATGACTGGAAAGGCAACAAGAGGTCTTGTTATTGAGGGTTTAAAATATCAAACAAAGGATTTTATATTTGATGATAGAGGTAAGAGGGAGCCATTGAAGTTTATTGAGTAGATGGAGTGACATGGTTGGACCTGCACTTTAGGAAAATAATTTCAGTAGCTGAATGGAGGCTCAGTTGGAGTAGGGAAAGATTTCAGGCAGGAAGACCAACCCATAGGATATTGCAATAGTTCAGGCAAGAGATGATGAAAGTCTGAACCAAGATGGTGGCTGTAAGAGTAGAAAGAAGGGTTACCCCAACAAACCTTAGCCTTGATTTCCTAAGAGAGATGACTTCCAAGACCTCAGCAACACTTACACAATAGAGCAAAGAGAATGCCTGACAAGCATATTGCTTTCATAAAAGAATACTGTCTTGGGTGGAGAAGACAACAAATCATAACTCTGCCAGTGCCTAGTGTTTCTGTTCATAATGAATTGTCCCTGATCCTGTGATGACTTTTCTATGAGAGCTAGCATGGTGGAATGGGAATAGCTCTGGATTTGGAATCAGACAACCTTGGTTCAAATCTTGACTCTATAATTATTAAGCCCTTGCTATGTGCAAGGCACTGTTTTAGCCCCTGCCCTCAAGGAGCTTATATTCTATTAATACATATAGCATGTTCTAAGTTGGAAATATATACATGAAGGAACACTGAACATTTAGACCCAAGTAACACATAAGACTATGAAGGAAGTCACTAATTGTTCTCCATGGAATGACAACATGGGTTCACATAGTATTGTCAAATGAGAGATTATCCAGTAGTGATCAGAGGAGGAGAAATGAGTAGTGTAGCCTGGTGATACTCCTTGATGAGGGATACTGATATAGTAGCTATTTGTTGTCTTGATAATAATAGAGAGGTCTGTTGTCTTCCCAGGGCATATATCCAGGATGTGATGAAGAACCTCGAAAGACCTGTTTAACTGGCTGACTCCTAATCACTTCTCATAATTCACAAGGACACCAATGATCCTGACAAAAGGAATTTAGAAAGCATTACTAAAGATTATGAATTATTAGGCAAGAAACTGATTACCATAGGAGCACAGGTGGTATTTTCATCATTACTGCTGATCAGCAAGAGATTTAGAAGAGAAAGGCAGATGTGGGAACAGCAAATTAAGAAGTTGATGTCTGAGAATGGAATTTGGATTTCTTCATTGTGACTTAAAATAGGAATGACAAACTCCTGTCCAGGGATGGAGAGTATCTAACAAGGGCTAAATAAAACTGCATCTGTCTGACATTTTGTAAGTCTAATCTAAGGAGCTTTAGCCTGAAAAGGAAGGAGAAAAGAGAAAACATCACATTATAGGAAGGATATTAACAAGATGGAAAGATTCCAGAGGAGGCCAATCAAGATGGTGAAAGGTCTCGAGGCATACCACATACAGATGGCTTAGACTGGCAGGGATGTTTCTCTTGGAGAAAATGAGACCTAATTAGGGATATGATGGTTCTTTCCAAGTATCTGAAGGTCTTTCAAGTGGAAGAGGGTTATTTTTGTCCCAAAAAGGCAGACATAGAAGCAGTGTTTTGGAGAAGCAAATTTAGATATAATATGATAATATGAGTTTTACAAAAGTGTCATGGGCTAGGGAAGTAGTTGGTTTCTTCTCACTGAAGAATTTCAAGGAAAGACTAGATAAGCACTTATATTCTAGGGGGGAATTCTTAATGACCTTTGAAGTCCCTTTCAACTCAGAGATTCTGTGATATTCTGATTCTACAATCTATAAATTTTCTCTGGATATTCTAATTTTAACTGGGTGTTACAACAAGCTCTCTGCAGGCTTTTTTTTTTCTCAACTTTTTTTTGTTGTTGCTGTTCTGTTAGGTGACTGTGTTTGCCATCATCCATCATAGTTTATATTCTAAACTGGACAATTGTGTTTGTTATTTCTTTATATGTGGCAAAAAGAGGAAGAGTTTGCTGGGACAGTTTTAGGGGATTCTTTCAGCCTCCTTGCTGTGATGACTCCTCTGCATTAGTTACATTTTAGTTACACTTTAGTTAAATTTGGTTTATTAGTTAAAATTTAATAAGAAATTGGAGTTTCTATATTTACCTCTTTAGCATGTGTCCCTTCAAAGACTCAAGCCTCTTTCCCCTCTACTGTTCCCTGAACAATGTGTGATATCCCTGGATAATGTAGGGAATGTTCCTTTGTCCTGGCACAGCCTTTGTTTGGGCAGCAATACGGAGGATGACTAAATTCTTGCCATGTTGATGATAGAGTTCACATATTTGAGCTAGCTTGTACTTTTTTTTTGTAACTTCGAATAAACCCTTTCTTTTACGTGTGCAATCATGTAAATATTTCCATATTAGCCATTGTGTACAAGAAGACTCAAATAAAAGAAAAAGAATGAGAAAAAGTAAAAAATAGCGAGCTTCAGTCTGTATTCAAACAATATCAGTTCTTTCTCTGAAGGTGGATAGTATGCTTCATCATTAGTCCTTTGGGATTATCTTGGATCATTGTATTACTGAGAATAGCTAAGTCATTCACAGTTCTTCATCAAACAATATTGCTGCTACTGTGTATAACATTCTTCTGGTTCTGTTCGCTTCATTTTGTATCAGTTCAGGTAAGTCTATCCTGGTTTTTCTGAAGTCATCCTGTCTGTCATTTCTTATAGCACAATAATATTCTGACAATCATATGCCATAACTTGTTTAGCCATTCCTCAATCGATGGGTATCCCTTCAATTTCCAATTCTTAGCCATTACAAAAAGAGCTGTTATAAATATTTTTGTACAAATATGTCATTCCCCTCACCTTTTTATTTGTTGTTGTCTTTGAGATATAGACCTAGAAGTGGTATTACTGGATCAAAGAATATCCACAGTTTGATTGCTCTTTGGGCATAGTTCCAAACTGCTCTCCAGAATGGTTGGATCAGTTCACAACTCCACCAATAGTGCAGTAGTGTCTCAGTTTTTCCACATCCCCTCCAACATTCATCATTTTCCCTTTTTTGTCATATTAGCCAATCTGAAAGATATGGGGTGGTACCTCAGAGTTGTTTTAATTTGTATTTCTCTAATTGATAATGATTTAGAGTATTTTT
>NW_020954583.1:18021073-18024696 GCF_900497805.2 Vombatus ursinus
CATAGGACCAAAGATAGCTTTAATTTCTTTGTCTGAAAACTGCCTCTTCATATCATTTGACCATTTATCAATTGGGTAACTACTTGTATTTTTATAAATTTGACTCAGTTCTCTATATATTTGAGAAATGAAGCCTTTATCAGGGATACTTGTTGCAAAAATTTCCCCCCAGGTTTCTGCTTTCCTTATAATTTTGGTTGCATTGGTTTTGTTTGTGCTAGCTTGTACTTTTAAAAGAACTCTGGTCCCTTAGGGAGACAGGAGCTAAATTCTGTTGTATTTAGGTATGTGACTCAAAAAGTAGTAGATTCAGGTTTCCAGGAAAAAGGATGTTTATTACAAGAGTAGGGATTGTCCCATTTGTTTCATTCTCTGACTTTATATCACCTGTTGCTTAGTATAATGCCTGGTACTCAACCTACAACTAATAAAAGCTCATTGATTAACTGAGTGATCATATCTGGATCTGACCCCTTTCCCCTCCCCCTATCTATTTTTTTTTTTAAGAATCTATAGCTGATTTAAAATGGGAGGGTGTAGAGCTATTTTAATTCCTATTTTTGCTTTTTCTTCTAATTTGGAGTTAACTTTGATAGTTGCTTTACCCAAATGGTGATTTAAGTGCACATGAACAGCTGGTTCTTACACAACTGCTACATCTATAAGTGGTCATTTCCTGTCTGTTACAATTGTGCCAATTACACTTCTTAATAGAATTGTTTGGGTGCTAAACTTGGCAAACATCTTTTAGCTTTTTGAAGAAAAAAGTATTCTCATGTATATGCATGAAGCTTTTGAATAGTGTGTAATTCTAGCCTTTTTTATTTCTTGATACTGGGTTATACTTTTGAATGTAGGTATCACTATCACTCTTTGTACCCCCATTCACATTGAAATATTAAAGCATTTATGGTGAATTTAATTTGGAAGCTTCTTGAAGTTATTCATAAAATTATCTGACTCCATCCTCTATATATTAAAGCATTTATGGTGAACTTAATTTAGAAGCTTCTTGAAGTTATTCATAAAATTTTCCTACTCCATCCTCTATACTGGTGCATTATGCTGCAGTTACAGTCATGGAATCTCATTTGCTTACACTCATTGTGAGTCATGAAAGACAAAATGACCAAGTGCCCCATAGCACTGTTTCTTCTTACATTTTGGTACAAAATGAAATGAGCTTTGCTCACTTATTTATTTACCTTTCCACAAAGAACTGCACTATCTCTGAAGTTAGGTCCTGGGTTCAGATCCCACACCTGATGCTTATTACCTAATTAAGCAGCAACAAGAGGCAGTGGATAGAATGTTGGACCTGGAGTAAGAAAGCTGTTCTTCAGTTATGTCCAACTCTCTGTGACCCCATTTGGGCTGTTCTTGACAGAGATCCTGGAATGGTTTGCCATTTCCATCTCCAGCTCATTTTATAGGTGAGGAATTGAGGCAAACAGAGTTAAGTGACTTGTCCATGGTCACACAGTTAGGAAGTGTCTAAGGCTGGATTTGAACTCATGAAGTGGAGTCTTCCTGATTCCAGGCCCAGTGCTCTATCCACTGTGCCACCTAGCTGCCCCTAGGAGTCAGAAAGACCTGAGTCCTAATTCAGCCTCAGGTCCTCACTACCAGTGTGACTCTGGGCAAGTTACTTGGCCTTTGCCTCAATTTCCTCATCTGTAAAATGGGGATAACAATAGCAGCTATCTCCCAGAGTTATACTTTGCAGACCTTTAAAACACTATATGAATGTTTCTTATTAATATTATTACTTCCTGTTCTTGGACAAGTCACTTAGGCTTCAATTACCTCACCTGTAAAAAACGTGGGAGTTGAGTTAGATGACTTCATGGCCTCTCAGGTCCCTTCCAATTCTGGATCTTTGATCTTATATACTCTGATTCTGTGAACCTTCACAAATTCTGTATAGCTGCAACTGTCTTCTGGTTTTATTTACAGTGAGAATAACATTTTTATTCCTAACACCTGGCAAAGTGCCTTGCTCCAGTGGACCTTGTTGATTGTTAATTCGTTAATTGTTGATTGGTTAATTGAATATCAATATAGACATGATTCAGCTACTCAGGGAGTAGGTCAGCTTATTAGTCGTTAAACAATGATCTTTAAGACTACCCAGAATTACATGAATGTTTGTGGATGATCTAAGATCTGTGATTATCCTCATGCTACCTCATGCTCCACCTGGGGCAGGGCTGACATGCTCCAGTCATTAGGAAAAACTTTGGGCAAGCAGAAGGGTAATCCATGCTTGGGCAGAGACAAAGTTAGAGTCTGGAGGGAAAGAGGCAAGTATAATTAGCTAAGGCAGGCTTGATTAGTGCTAGGGTGTCTGAGGGGTGCTGAACTCCAAGGGACTGAGATAAGTAGAGAGTTCAGAACCAGAGAGTTCAGAGCTGAAGATATCCATAGGAGATTAGGAATCCAAAGTGTAGAGAGTGCCAGAGAATTTGACCAACTCAACATGATTCACCACAGTGGGTTACTTTATTGTGATGGCTTACATGCCTTGTCACCAGCTAGAGCTGACATATCTGAGTGGTCACAAAAAGTACCTGTCTTGTCCTCTTATGACTCAGTCAGACCCACCAAGCTATCAGTCTTAGATACTTTCCCTGAAGAAGGAGAAGTGACCTATATATGACGGCATCATTTTGTGTTTTTGTCCCTTTCATAAATCACTACAGCAAAAAAACCCCAAAAAACAAAAAACAAAAAAACAAATTAGCCGGTGGGCCAAATTTCTGGTGGTAGGTGTCTTTGAATTTAGCTGGTTCTCAGACCATAGGCATTTAGATTGCCACCAGTCCTATACTTGAAGACCTTCCCAGTTTGACAGAACCTGCTACAACTTGTATTCCACTGGCACTAACTTTGAGAAACCAGGGTTACTGCCAGCAAATGATGACACATCAGAGTAGGACATTTATGGTTGGCAATAGATGCTATTGTATGAAATATAATACTGTAATAGTAATAAGACATTCTTTAGGATTATCATTTTTTAAGAGTTGGGGCCTAGAGAGGAGAAATAAATTTTCAAGGCTATACAAGTGATAAGTAATGGATCTTTGTAGATCAAAGTGACACTCCTGCTAGAACTCTGAGTTGCTTTTCTAATAGTAGGGACAGATTTGCACTGATCCATACCCATTCTTTTGCCACTCCCTATTATCATAGCTATAAGACAAAGCCAACTGGGATCAAGGGTACTGTTTATGCTTAAGGAACAGAACAAAGCTAGGTGGTTCTAGGTAGCAATGAACTCTGTCCAGGATGACTTGGGTTAAACCTTGCTTCTGATACATAGCAGCTGTGGGGCCATGGGTGAGTCACTACTCCCCAAAATGTATCCTTAAATCCAATGATGCTGGCCTCCTGGCTGTTCCATGAACAAGACATTCTCTTGGTTCTGGACATGTTCTTTGTCTAGCTCCCATGCCTGGAATGCTCTCCTTCCTCTACATCAACTACTGACCTTCCTCGCTTCCTTTTTGTTGTTTTTCAGTCATTTTTCAGTCTGTTCTGACTCTTCGTGACCCCATTTGGGTTTGTTTTTTTTTTTTTTTTTTTTTTTTTTTTTTTTTTTTTTGTTTTTTTTTTTTTTT
>NW_020954583.1:18024752-18073025 GCF_900497805.2 Vombatus ursinus
GGATGAGGAAACTGAGACAAACAGGGTTAAGTGATTTGCCCAGGATCACAAAGACAGTGTCTGAACTTGGATTTGAACTCAGGAGGAAGAGTCTTCCTGACTCCAGGCCCAGCAAACACTCAAACCACTGTGCCATCTAACTGTTGTTGGTTTCCTTTAAGTCCCAACTAAAATGCTATCTTCTACAAGAAGCTTCCCCAACCCCTCTTAATTCCAATGCTTTTCTTCTTTTAATTATTTCCTATTTATCCTGTATAAAGCTTGCTTTGTATATATTTGTTTGCATGTTATCTCTTCCATTAGATTGTAAGCTTCTTGAGGGGCAAGGATTGTCCTTTGTCTCTTTTTGTATCCCCAGTATTTAGCACAGTGCCTGGCACATAGTGGACATTTAATAAATGTGCCTACATGAATTGAATTGAATTGAATTGAATTGAACCTTTTAGTGCCCCAGGCAGCCCTTGAAGACTGTATGTTACAGATGAATTCCTGATCCATAATTTGGGGTCAGAGAGTTGTCTAGATCCTAGAACACTGAAAGGCAATAAGGAAAAAGTGATATTTATAATTATCTGTCCAGATCAGGTCTGCATAATCTTCGCCCAGCCACAGGATTTCCTCTATATACAAAGGATATTTTCCTCTACATTTTTCTTGAGCTGTCCGAAATCCTTTGGCATGCTACACGACATAGCTTGAGGGCCAAAGGTTGTACAGGTGTGGTCTAGATATACTCACCCTCCATTGCTTCACCACCACCCCCCGGCCCCCACTCCTCACCTCCACCTTTTAGAATCTCTACTTTCCTTCAGGACTCAGTTTAAGTGCTATCTTCTTCATGAAACTTTTTCTTATACTCAACTGATAGTGCCTTCTCCCCACCCCTTCACCTTGAATTTTATGCATACTTTGAATATACCTTTATATGAACGTGTTTTCTCCCTCTATTAGATGTCAGCTCTTTCAGAATAAATAGGTGGTGAAGGAATAGAACACTGGGCCTGGAGTTAGAAAGACAGGGAGTTCAAATCAGCTTCAGTCACCTATTAGCTGAGTGAACCTGGGCAAGTCACTTAACTTCTAATTTTAGTTTCCTCATCTATACATGGGGATAATTATAGCAACTATTTCCCAATGTTGTGAGGATGAAATGAGATAATATTTGTAAGACGTTCAAATCCAATCTCAGGCCTAGTGATCCTGGGTATGTCCCTTGCCCTTTTCTAGCCTCAGTTTCCTTATATGTAAATGGGGATAATGTCTGCAAATGAGGACAATAATAGCACCTACTTCTTGGGGTAGTTGGGAAGATAAAATGAGATAACATTTATAAGGTTCTTTGCAAATCATAAAACATACAAATATAAATAAATCATAAAACATATAAATCTAGCCATTATTATTTTTATTATTTTGTCTTTATAGTCTCAGACATACATAGTGTCTGGCACATAGTAAATGTTTTAATAAATGTTTGTTGGCTGATTGATTGGTCTGTATCAGTGAAAGAATTTTCTGCATTAGCATTTCCCCATATCAATGAAATCATAGGTTAGACCAAGAAAAAAACACTTCACTATATATTTAGGGTTATTGCAAAGATCAAATGAGTTGATTTATGTAAAGTGCTTAGTAAATCATACAGTTCTATGTAATATCAGCTATTTATTAATAGCTCTACTCATTCTTATTCCCAGCCACTTGGCTACCCTGGCATTTGACCATCATTAACCATAACCAGATATACTTCACAACTCTCTGGTCTTCCTCCATCAGTTTTCTACCAACCTGACCAGTACTCCCTTTCCAGTCTCAGATGCCACCTCCAACCTCATTTCTGAGGTAGCTGTAGTTTTAACATTTTAGATGTTAGAATTTTTCCAGATGTATCTCAATTTAAGCAATGATATATGGGGATATGAATTATACAGACCATTCTACAAATTCTGTTTACTTTAACAAATTCTGCAGGTATTTATTAAGCCCCTATAGTACTCAAAGCACTGTGCTCTGTGACAAGTAGGGCAATCCAAAGATAAAAGCGGCAGATCTCCTGCCTTCCAGGAACTTACAGTCTAGTAGGAAAGATATAAGTAAAACAACAACAACAAAACTCTAACTCAGAACTTGACATGTTAAAGGCATAAGAGAAGTGCAAATGAAGTGGTATGACTTCAAAGGAGGGAGGTTTCGTTTACATCTGAGGATATAGAAAAGATAACAAGGAAAGAGGGATTATTCATTTAAAAAATAATCCACTTTACAGAACATCCATAAGATCTTTTTAAAACATGAGTTCCTCTTTTGTTTATTTAAAATGTTATCCTATTCATAAAGACTTTGATTTCTGTCCATCTTTACCTGGAGCACATCTGTTGCATAAAATGAGCTCTACTTAGTTCTCTGTGGTTCTGACTACCCTTCTCCATGCTTCCAGAATTGATAGCTTTTTGGCTGCAGGAAGTGAGAATGAGAAAGGAAGTTTGTCATAGGAAATGTCTGAAGACACCTGCAGCACAGGAGTACCACGGTAAAGGTCACTGAGATACCATGGTGGAATGTTGCTACTGTTCTTTGCTGGGGCTGGCCATGGAGTACACTTACACTGCTTTGAAGTACTAGCATTGGCAAGAAGGGGTTGTAGGGCCTTTCTGGTGGCAAGATGGCTGAGATAGAGAAAACCACTGGTCCCTAGAGCTTCTGCCTTCTCCTGAGGACATGTCCCTATCCAAGTAAAGAAGTGACAAATCCGATGACCAGTTTTTGCAACTTAACCAAAAAACTCTTCTTCCTGGAAGCACAAATGAACATCGAGCTTTATTGAGTGGGAACTGTACTGCAGTGTTCACACTTGTTTCCCTAGTCACAGGGGAGTTGCTGTGATGAACAAAAAAACCTGCAAACTGTGCATTTCCTAGAATTCCTAGGCTCAGAGCAATCCTATGTATTGTCTGGGGATTGCTGTGTCATGGGACAGGCGGTAGGTACAATGCCACTCAATAGAAGTATGTATTGGTGTATTGTTTAATACACTAAAACTAAAAGCAACATATACACATATATATGTATGTGTATATACATATACACACATACATACATATAAGTATGTATGTCCACATGGATTGTCTAAAATGTGACTCAAAAGAAACATTAATATATATCACTGTAATCTTTCCCACTGCTCTCCAAAGGACTATGCTTCCTGCTTTGAAGGAAGTAGAAGGGATACAAGCCTGTCTACTCTGTCCTCCAGTTTCTGAGAGGAATACTGAACAAGAACTGTACCTATTTCCCACTTCATCTCTTAAATGTTGATGGTCTAGGACACGATTTTTAGATTTATAACAAAATCCACTTCCCTGGTATGCTTAAGGGGGAGAGGGTTGTCCTAACTAAGCTTACACACACCAGCTTGTTTCCTTGCCACCAAGCAGTGGTTACACAAAAGAAAATGAAGACGTTATACAAATTAGAATATGCCAGAAATGAGCCCTATAGATGGTCATGAGATGAATCTTAGCACAACCAAGAGAGTGGTTCCAGTGTCACTCGAGGACAAATTCACCAAACTCTCAAAGGAGACAAGTTGGAGATCAGGGAGCTCTCTTTTTCTACATGCCTGTAGTTTCCAAAGTCTTTCTCTCTTTCCACCCACTAGTTCAAGAAAATGTCTGGAACCATGCATGTTTGTCTTGCAAGCTCTGCCTTGAGGAAGGTCTGGGACCAACTCTGCTCCTCACACTGGCAGTTGTTCCTTACCAGTAGAATATAAGCTCCTTGAGGGCAAGAATTATTATTTTTTATTTTTATAGGCCCAATGGCTAGTATAGTACCTGATGCAAAGTAGGTACCTCAATAGATGCTTGTTGAATATTGGTCAACATCCTCTCCACTATTAGGAAATTCTCATGCAGTGTGCCCCACCCTTGGCTGAAAACTTTGGTCATATATGATTAATCGTCTTTGATTGTCACTGTGGACAATTGATTCCATATGCTATAGTCATATGATTAGGACACAGAAAACATAGTACATTCTGGAGTCAGAGTTTGTCAGAGATGAGGTCTGGAGACCTGATTTTTGACCTCTCAGAGAGCCAGGAAGAAATGTCCTGCAGAGAGAGGGGCTACCAAAGGATAGAAGCTAACCTTCCCTGAGAGAGTTTGCTGCCTACTTAGCGTTTCTGCCTAGTAGGTAGATGTGTGTGTGTGTGTGTGTGTACAGGATGTCCTGCTCTGGAACTTTTCTGTTGAGTAGGATCAGGCTAGTGATTAATAGTGCCACCTAATGGTTAAATTGTATCTGTTGAGATTCGAAAAAAGTATCTGCTGACAGTAGCTAGTAATTGGGTCTGGGAGATTCTCCTGATGCCTTATGAGTTAGAACAGTGGCATCTTTCTATACAGCTAGGAGTAGTAAGCAGCTATAGAATTCTGGTCTGGTGCTTACAGAATTTAGAATCACTGAGTTGGTACGGACTTTAGGGGGACACATTCAGTACAGGAGTTTCCAAAATTTTTGAGTATGAAGTCTTTTTAAAAAATAAATTTTATTAATATCTTTTGTTTTTGCATCACCTACATATCCCACCCTCTGTCTCTTAAACAGCCTGCCTTATAATAAAGAATTTTTTAAAAGGGAAAGGAAAAAAAAGTTCCATAAAACTAATCAATGTACCAAAAAACCTCACATAATATGTATTTATATGTTATATGTAAACAAAGCTACAGGCCTCTATGTTACTGGAACCGGGCATGCCCAGACCAACTTTGGTTACATATGTCCTCCAATTCTGTGGAGAAATGGGAGATGTGTCTTCTTATACCTAATGACTTTTTTAACGTAAAAAAAAAATTCTGGCTCTCTATATGATAACTGTCAGACTGGTGTCCAATGACTGAGAAAAACATGTGTCTGTAAATTTACCTTTTGCTCAGTGGCTCCACACATGGGGTTGAGAGGGCACAGGTTGAGAAGCTATTATTTTAATCCAATCCCCTAATTTAATGCAAAATTGTGTCTCCTGACTTTATGTTATCTCCTATGCCTGGAATGTTCTCCCTCCTCACCTCTGTCTCTTGGAATCTGTAGATTCTTTCAAGGCTCAGATCGAGGACCACCTCCAACCTGAGGTGTTTCCCAGCATGACCCCTCCCCAGTTGTTCCCCAGTTGTTAGTGCTATCTCTCAGACATTACTTTGTATATATTTTTATATGTTTTATGTTCAAAACAAAATCCACTTCCTTGGTGTGTATATGTTGTATTCCTCTAATATAACGTAAGCTGATTAAGGACAGGGACTGTTTTGTTTTTGTCTTTGTATCCTCAATGCCTAATACAATATCTGGCATGCAGTAGGCACTTAATAAATGTTTGTTGAATTGAATTGAACTGACTAAAGTGAGATCCAAATAATCTAAATAAATATAAATCCCAGGATCATTTACTGGGGCATTAGCACAGGCCAGATCTATAATCTATAATCTAAGATATAACCTAGGATTTTTCACCCTTAAGAATTACAACAAGGCTTTATGTTTGTATAACACTTTCTAGTTTTCCAGCATTATTAGATATGTTGTCATATATAATCCTCATAACAATCCTGTAAAATGGGTATGGTAGTTATTGTCCTCATTTTACAGAAGAGAACAAGTCTTAGAGAGATCATATTGAGGTTAAGGAAGTGAGGCAGTGGAAAGAGAACAGATGTGACTATGAACAAGTCACTTCACATCTCTAAGCCTCAGTTTCCATATCTGTAAAAAATGTGACAAATAACTTACACTTTGCACTCCTTAGAGTTACTGTGAAGAAAATGCTTTGTATATTGTAAATTTACTTCCTTTCAATGACTAGTAATTTAATTAGTGTGGGTGTAGCCTACACTGATGAATGGCCCTCTTTGATCTAGTAGGAGTTGCTGTAGAATGGCCGTTAACCTAGCCAAAAAAAATCAACCTCTAGCTAATTTGGTAATGATCCTCTCTGAATTTAGGTAGGTTAGATCTTGCAGGATAGATGGACAGATCTCCAATGCATCACTGGCTCACACTTAAAGTAATTTCTGTTTGATTTGTGTTCTGCTGTCGTGGCCTTTGAGAACCCAAGATCACCTCCATATCATTATGAAATATTAGAGTGGGACCTTACTGTTGGTAAACTTTAAAGTACTATAAAAATGTCACCAATAATAATAATAACTATAATTATGTATAAGAACATGAGGTCAACACTAAACAGTTTAGTGAATCATGTTTTCTAACTTTGAAGCCCATTTCTCTTTCCATTATTCCAAGATGGGTAGGAAGATGAGTTTCTTTTTTACCTCTAACCCTTTTACCCCTCCCCCTTCACCTCAGTCTCATAATCCAATTAATCTAATTTAATCCAATCCAACAAAAATATTTGGCACCCTACTATGTGCAATGTATTGGAAGTAAAAAGACAAAACAGAGAAACAGTCTTTGCTTTCAAGGAACTTACTTGCTGGGGGAAGTAACAACATGAAAACAGTTGACTATTTCATCTCCCATTCCAATTAATTCCAAAATGTTTTTGACACCAATCTTCTATTTTCCCACTCCTTTTCAAGCTGGTACAAATCTCCAAATGACCCTAACCTCTGATAATCTCTTTCTTTTTTCCACAGATCTACTTCCCTCAACTCCTACCCTAGCTTAATCCATTCCTAGATTGAAAATATATTTTTGACTATGGAACTCCTACCATTTCTGCAACAAAGGAAAAAATTAGGAAATAAGTCAAGTAACACGTGTAGATGTAGACTGTTGGCCTAATTTAATACTATTGTGTTATTGCCAGTGCATTGTTCTGAATGGGTGAAAATTTATTGCCTGTCTGTCCTGTTGTGTGTTGTGAGGATGTACATTTACATTTGACTGCTTGCTAAACTCATTATCCATCTCCTGGACCATCACAATCCTGACTATTAAACCAAGGATATTTTTCCTTAAGCTTTACACTTCTCAGGATTTCTGGGTTTTGTTTTCAATAAGCCTGAGTAGGTCACTCAATGTCTCATTTTCATGTCTTATTTTCTTTATCTGATCCTATAAGGGCATCTAACCTTTTCTCCAGCAATGAGCCTTCATCTCTAAGAAAAAAAAATCTAGTCCAAGTCCTCAGTCTAGTCTTTGTTTATACTATTTCCCTTGCCTAAGATAACCATCTGGCACTTAATTATTGATGCTTTGCATTGTTAGTTATATTTTCATGTATTAATTATACATTTTATGTCACAAAGTGAAAAGAGTTCGAGAATGAGAAGATCTGGGTTTTAGTCTCAATCTATCACTCATTACCTAGGGCAGTGTATGACTCGGGCAATTGGTTTAATCTCTCTGATCTTTACCTCCAAAATGAGGATAAATATATTCTTATCAACTCTCTCCCTAAGTTATGGTAAGGAAAGCTTTTTACATTATTAGGAGTTACAGAAATGTGAGTTATTCCTTTCTTCCTAGCTGTATTATAAACTCCAGGAAAAGGACCCTGACTCATTACACACCCACAGGGTCTAGCACAATGCATTTCACTCTGTGGTTTTTTTGGTAACTATTTTACTATTTCAGTAAAGATCGGGCATGCTTTATCTCATTTCCTCCTTCTAGCCTTGTCCTCCACTACTGCCACCCTGCTGCCGAGCATAGGGTATCTTTTCTTTTCCTTTCCCAGTTCTGTAACCTTGAACCATGAGCAAATTAAATTCTGCCACTCTCCCTGGATAAGGTGCATCAATCTATTTCTTTATGACTCTGCTCACTATCCCTGTCAACCAAAATAGTCCTCCCCTCTCTATGTTACTGTTGTCCCTCTGTTGTTGAGTTGTTTCTCAGTCATGTTTGATTCTTTGTGACTCTATTTGGTTTTTTTTTTTTCTGAAAAGATATTGGTGTGGTTTGCCATTTCCTTCTCTGGCTCATTTTATAGATGAGGAAACTAAGGCAAACAGGGTTAGGTGACTGGCTCAGGGTCACACAGCTACTAAGTGTCTAAAGCCAGATTTAGACCCAAGTATTCACTGTGCTACCTAGTCTCCCTCTACTAGAATGTAAGCCCTTGGGGGGCAGGGACTTGTCTTTGATTTTTCATTCCTATCCACAACAATGAGCACAATACTTGCTTGGCACAAAGTAAGTGCTTAATTAATTAATTTTTCACTCATTCATAAATACTTGTTAGTTGATTCCTACACACAAGGAGTTTACAATTACACTGATAGACAAAGAATGTACATGTCAATTAGTTGTGAAAAGGAAACAGTGGTAAATGACAAGTCCAGTGCTACGAACTTTGGAAGGGGCTATTATAGTCCAGAGTGGTCAGAAAAGACTTCTAGGAGATGGGATTTGAACCAAGCCTTGAAACAGGATAGAAACTTGGTGGGTAGAGAGGAGCAGAGAGGTGACATTGGCAGCAAGGGAGGGGATAGTGGCCTAGAGATGAGGAAATTTAAAGTCACGGTCCAAGGAAGATGAGACATAACCGTTGGCTACATGGAGTATTCTTGGTGGGAAGCAATGGGAGATCAAGTTGAAAAACTAGGTTAGGGGGCCAGATTACAGATGGTTTGGAATGCCAATCTAAGGGGTTTATCCTGCAGGCTGTGGGCGACTGAATGCTTTTGAGCAAAGGAATATTACAATGAAAAACTGCTTAGGAGAGTACTGAGCGTACAGCAGACACCCAATAAATTCTTGTTTAATTGGATTGAATTGCCTAACTTCCAAGTTTGCTGGGAAGTCTACCGTAGGACCAAGTTAGAAGACTTTCTGAGAAGTGCAGCCTCCTTATTCTGGGTGCAAAATATTAGGGTTCACATTAATAAGGCTTCACAGTGGCATCAGAAAGAAAAGTTTGATTGCTGCTACTTTATATCGATTGGCCACTGGTAGCAGTGGAATCTTGGAACTACAAAATCCTGTCAAGAAACAAACTTTAGGGAAAAAATCGAGAAAAATATTTAGGAAACCGTAAGTGGAGGTCTGAAAAGAAACAAGCTCATTTATTGATAAGGGGAAGGTGGGAAGAAGGGAGGGTGTATTCTGATCCAGGAAGATTATCCAATCCTCATAGAGAACACCAGTAGGCCCAGCCAACCTCAGTGGGACACACCCACTACCCGAGGTGTTGGAGGGGGAAGGGGTTAATTTTTTTTTTTGTTCTTTCCAGAGGAACCTAAGTGTTTTTTTATTGTTTGGCTTTTTGTTTGTTTTGTTTCTTCTGGTGCTCGTCTTCTGGGCTGGTTTCCTTTTATTTTTGGTGTTTTTAAACCTTCAACACGATGCTCCGGAACACATGGCTCATAAAGTGTTAATTTCCTTTCTCTGATAATTACAAAGCTCTCCTAATTTTTAATACAGGTTTTCCCTCGCATCTTCCCGTCTGGGAAACACAACATATACAGACAAGTGTTTGCGTGCAAGACACTCGTGCCTTCGGTATTGTTTCTATAGCTTGACTTTTTTTCTTTTTCTTTCTCGGTCTTAAAAAACCCCCACCAAAATCCAAAACTATTTTCCAGCCTGGCTGGAGAAAGGCCGGGGAATGCCTAGGCTGCCTGGGAGTTACTTATCTATTGTTCTCTGCCACACCCCTGTTGAATATTGATATATCCGTTCAAGTAGCGACTCCGAAACCGAGACTGAGAAAGGGAACTGGTTAGGATTTTTTTCCCCTTCTAGTTTACCCAGAAGTGCTTTGGGGTGTGTGTGTGTGTGTGTGTGTGCGTTTCCGCTGGTTTTTCCTGTTGGAGAAGGAAAGGGGGAGCTGTTTTCTCTGTCTCTCTTCTCATAATCTATTTTTTGTATCCTTTTTCTCCTCCTCCTCCTCCTCTTTCTCCTCCTCCTCCTCCTCCTCCTGGGTTATCTTTGTCTGGCTCACTCAGTCCCTGAACTCTCCCCAGCGCTGCAGCTCCAAGTCCTTGGCCAGTGTGGATGTGTGCTGTGCCCTCCGATGCAACAGAGGCAGGAGCAGCAGCAGCAGCAGCAGGACCGAAGGAGGAGGAGGAGGAGGAGGGCAGCAGCCACAGCAGCTGCTGCAGGGAGCCTAGAACGGAGAGGGAGGAATCGGCGTGTCCGTGAGCTTCGCTTGGCCGAGGCAGGAGGAGGAAGGAGGGGAGCGGCTCGGTGCTAGCCTTGCCCCGCCGGCGGGGAGCCGTCCGGAGGCCCCAGCTGCTGCTGCCTTGCCCCCGCCCTCAACCTTCCTCGCCCGTTTCTCTGGGGGAGGAGGGGGGGAGTGCAAATGCAAGCGCGGCCGCTGGGCGTGGAGGAGGCTGAGGCTTGAGCCGGGAGTGGGGGAAGAGCCTGGGTGCCGTCGCTGCCACCTCAACATGGTGTAAATCCGCTTCCGACCCTCCACGCTCTCAGTTCCTCGCTCTCCTGCTCCTACACAGACTGACGGACAGACAGACATACACACTCAGACCGGGGGAAATAAAAGCTGGTCCCCGGGAAGCGAGCAATCCAGCGGCAGCAGCGGCGGCGGCGGCGGCGGCGGCAGCAGCAGCAGCAGCAGCAGCCTCAGCCTCAGCGCCGCCTCCCAATGAAGAGCAGTCTCAGGCTGGCGGGGCTCATCTCAGTGTGAAGAGCTGCTGCGATCGACAATTCGCCTTTTTTTAAAAATTCAAATTGAATTAAAAAATAATATATATATTTTTTTGCAAAAAGAGAAGATGGCGAACGACTCCCCTGCAAAAAGTCTGGTGGACATAGACCTTTCCTCTTTGCGGGTGAGTGCAAGCGACAATGAAGCCTGCCCCCCAACCCCTAATTCTTCAGCTTCCAGCAGCACCCCCCTACCCCCCACGCCCATGCCCTTCTGCACCTTCACTCCCTCTTTCCCCCGGTACCCTGCCCAGCCCTCGCGGGTCCAGCTGTGTGCGCGTGCCTGGGGTTGGGGGATGGGATGGGGGTTCAACGGGGAGGCACCCTCTGCCTCTGCCGGTCTCCCCGGTGTGCCTCGCTGCCTCCCTTCCTGCCCCGCTCTGGGTGGTGCTGCCGGGGCGGGGGTGGGGGTGGGGTGTGGGGGGGGAAGAGTTGGAGGCTGCTGGGCTGATGCTTTTCCTTTGTTTGCATGTATTGGCATGTGCGTGGAAAAATTAGGGCGCAACAGCTGCACCCAACATCCTCAAGGCTCCAGACACCGTTGTGTTTTGTTTTGTTGGGGTTTTTTTTCCATGACGCCCCCACCCCCACCCCAACCCCCCAGCCCTCTACGTACACTTTGACATAAAGCAACTTCTTTATTCCTTTGCTTTAAAGGCAAAACTAACTTCTTTTGTATGCTTCTCATCTTTAAACTCACTCCCTCCCTAAAAACAAAACAAAAAACAAAAACCAAACCCTCCCTTTTTTTTCCTCTCCAGGATCCTGCTGGGATTTTTGAGCTGGTGGAAGTAGTTGGCAATGGCACTTATGGACAAGTCTATAAGGTTGGTGTCTGAGCCCTCTTTGTTTACCATGACATTTTGGGGGAGAGCAGGAGGAGTCTGCATAGCCAAGCCGACTTGGCTACACCAGATGGTCAAGTAAAGTTTAGGAGGTTTTTGCATTAGTTCTTTTTCTCAGCCCTCCTTCCCCCAAATACCAGGGTTACAGTCATATTGGCCTTAGAGGACCTCATTTCCTGACTTTCAGATAGGGAAATAAACTATTCTCTCAGGCATGTACTTTGCTTGAATAAGAATGGGGGGGGGCGAAGAGAACGGAGAGAAGAGAAATGTTTTCATAAGGCAATTTCATTTTTTTTTAAAGACCTACCCAGTTGAGTTTGTGTAGCTTAATTAAAATTCAGGAATGTTTTAATAGGCAAGCATTGCTTCGTTCATTTTAAAGCACTGCCTTGGCCTTCTTGAAATTGTCATCTTGTTTCCATGTTTGAACCTCTTCCAAGTACTCAAGGTGCAGTTTGGTATTAACCAGTGCTGCTTTATAACTTAGCTTGGTGTGCATCATACAGTTTACTTACTGTTGGATACCTTGATTGAGAGTGGGGGTGGGGTGGAATGGGAACAGGGACCCCAGTCCAGAAGATTTAGGCAACAAGTGCAGGAAGGATTATAGTGTGAACATTATAAAATCAGAATTCCAGGAATAACCTGTTTGACAAGTGCATAATTAAAGCAGAAATCAGGAAGAGTGAGAAGTAAAGAGGATGCCCTTATTTCACACTCATCCCAAGTCTTACTTTTTTTTTCCAAAATGAAGAGTGAATGGAACAGACAGGTCTGTTGAGACTGCATGACTCTGCAATGAGTAGCAGCTACCTGGTGTGACTAACAGTTATCATATATTTTAACTAATATGTGGTCTTGAAGAAGCTATAGGAAATAATAATAGCTTATTTTATGTAGCACTTCAAGGGTTTGCCAAGCACTTTCCATACAACTCTGTTAGGTAGGTAATGCATTTATTGTTACAGGTTCATAGAACCTGAGCCAGAAGGGACCGTAATGACCATCCAGTCTAACCTCCCTTATTTTATAGATGAGCAAAGAAGCTCACAGATGTTAAGGGCCTTGTCCAAGCCTCACATCTAAGTCTGAGATTTAGGGATTGATACCCCGATCTTTTAACTCTGAGACCAATGCTCTATTAAACTATACAACTTGAGAAGTAGGAACAAAGCCTTGAAAACTTAAAACAAAAGGCTAAGTTCTCCTTTCCATTAATTTTTTTTATCACTCATATAACAATCCATTCTTGTGAAAAAAAAGTTGTATGGCTATTTTATTCTAAGCTAACAAATATAATTGAACAGGTACAGGAACAGTTTTAGTTATGCAAATATTAAAACTTTAGCTTTTGTACTTAAGAATACAAAAGTTTAGAGTCATCACCATGTCTTATTTAAAAGGTAGCTTGGACATTAAAGCCTAGAATGTTAGGTGGAAGTGAGCCTTAGGGATTCTTTAGGCCAACCCCCTCATTTCACAGTGACTAATCATTTTTTCTTCTTTTATATATGTTTCTATCACTTGAGTTCTCTTCAACCCCTCCAATACTGTGATTGTGAGCCCTCTGCAGTTAAAACATTAATGGATGTTTGTGGATGGTCTCCATGAATGAATTAGCATCTATTTTGTTATGTTAACTTATCTAGGCCCTTGGTAGGGGAATGGGAGGACTGTTAACTACTGTAATCTGCTTTCCATCTAGAAACAAATTTGCCTAATTCAATTTAGAAGTCTTGGGAAAATGTATCCTTTCTAGTGTGTTGTAGTTTCTTCTGAAGACCCAGATGAGTTAGCTTAAATGAACACCTTAACTACAGAGTGAACACTTGCTCTAACCCACTTTTTCAGGTCAAATATAAATTGTGAATGGACACTTCTAGATGATTTTACAAAAGCGTGTTCTTCGTCAGTTTATCCAGTTCAGTTTTTTTTTTTAAGAGAGTGGGGTTGAGGAGTATGGGGTCCTATTGAAACTTATTTCTGTTGAAAAAAGGCCCTTTGTATCAGCTTGATTTTAAAATATAACTCAATGAAAGAATAGGTTAACATGAACTAGAGGTAGGTCATGTGGATCTGCAGAAGCAAGATACTTGTTAAAATCATTTGGATGGTGGGGGAGGGGGCCTTTTATTGCAACTGTTAGAAATAGAGTTTAGACATTTGTTATTATTAGAACTCTTTAGGGGGTTCTGCAAGTGATTTGAATTCTTTTACTCTCTGGATTCCTCACTTGTCTTCTGCGTCCTTCTCTTCTCTTCCTCTTGCTTCCTTTTGATTTTGAAACAAATTGGTTGAATATTACATTTGGGCAGTATTTGGAATATTGTGGCTTAAATCTCTATGACTACCGTATCTATTCAGGGGGAAGGGATATTGCTAACCATGTAAATATAAGCAATTTTAGGTAATCATGTGGATATGGCACATATCCACACTTAGAAGCTGAAGATACTGCATTGGATCATGGTGTTATAAGTGACCCCTGTGACGAAAGATCATTTCCTCAGCATAGCCTGAAAAATGTTTCCCATCTTAGAGAATGTTATTCCTTAAACCAATTTTTAAAACTTACTTCTGGGTCCATTTTCAATGTACATTCTCTTCATTTCCTGTGGATTTTTATCGTAGTTTTGATTTGGTGAAGTAAGTATACCAGGTAGCATTATATAGTGCTTACTATGTACCAAGTTCTGTGCTAAATGCTTTAATAATGATCATTTCATATCTCTTCACAACAGCCTGGGATGTAGGTGCTATTATCCTCTTATTGGAGATGAAAAACCTGAGGTGTAGAAAGGTTAAGTGATTTGCCCGTAGACTAGCTGATTGATTGATTGTCTAAGGTCTGACAGCTAGTAAGTATCCAAGTCTAGATTTGAACTCCGGTCTTCCTGATTCCCCACATCTAGTACTCTTTATGTTTGGTACCTGTGATTATTGCAGCTTTAACACTTGGTGACTGCTAAAAATCCAGCTGAGAGCATGCAGAATTATTCATGTGGAATATAAGTGGGCATTGTGCTACTTACAGTTTTTATTTTCTGTACTGCCTCTAGACTGGGATGGGCCGTGTGACCCTGGGCAAGTCACCTCTTAGTGTATTGCACAACTTTCTTGAGATTATAATTTGCAGAGAAGGTGCTGACCTCGATTGGTAGAAGGAGATTCTTCTGGTAATTCTGTGTGCCATTGAAAATATGGTCTAGTCCCTGTCTCTATATTTCTGGATAATCTTTGCAACTAGAGCAGTCTGTTGAGTGATTATCTTTGCATAAGTGATTATCTATTCCTAAACTTTTTTTTTTCCGTATGGTGAATTCACCCCCCCCCCAAGATTCAGTATGTCTTGTTTGAGAGGGCTTATTATAGTATTGTTGAATTGTCTATCAGAAGTGAATTGAAAGAGGTTTTTTTTTAAGCTTTTATGTGTCTCCTAATAAAAGAAGACTGGTTCTTTAGAGCCTCTGTTTTCTGGATACTTGTATATTTAGTTCTGGGTACAGATACTGGGTAGTTTTTGTGGTTTATGTAAATACATATATATGTGTTAAGCAATTGTGCCTTGTTTGGGGACATTTGTTTACTTTTCAGAATTGTAGGTCTTTGGTGAGTCTGTGTAGGAGATGATACTCATAATTGAAATAATTTTCTTTTTAACCATTCCATATGGGATATATGTATGTATCTATATATGTACAAATTCACATATATTATCCTGTAAGCTTACAGTAAAAATGCCTTGGGCTTACAGCAATTTACATAGAGGAGATATTTAAGAAGCATGTGCGTAAAAAGACTGATTGGTGACTAAATTGTCTCTATCTGTATGTCTTTGTGTGTGTGTGTCTATCTGTCTGTTGCTTATTTATACCATTTCTATATGTTTGAGAAAGTCAGTTGCTGTTACTTTTCACCAGTGGAGGAGGGCAATTATGTGAAAAATCCAAGACAGGAAATTTAAAAACTCTAGCTCATTTCTAGATGACATCCCCCTTCACCCATTAGGCTCACCTGACCATTTGTATTTTTTTTCTTAGACTAATACTGTGTATTTCCCTAGCACATACTGGTTGATAGAGGTCGAAGGTCCAGAAACCTCATGGATTGATTGGGGAGGTCAACCTGAAACTGAAAATTTGATACAAATGATCCACAAAAATAATTGACATACTGATATGAAAGTGGGTGGTTTATTATTGTTAAGAATATTAGGAGTAGAGACCTGGAATTTATTCCTGACTGCCACTGACTTGGAATATAATCTGGCCTTGTGTCTCACTTTTCCAGACTATTAAATGGGAATGACATTCACCCACTTCCCTTTTTTAAAGGAAGTTAACAAGGATTAATGAAGCGGTTAAAAGCACTTTACGTTTCTTAGAAAGAAAGTGCTCCATAAACTTAGACTGACTTTTAAAAATTGTTATTTAAAATTTGGACTTGAGCGGTTCACTTGCATGGGCTCCTGTGTGGGATTCTTCAAATGTTATTTTCTTTTTTATTGTAGTGTCTTTTTTTCTAGTTGTTTGAATATCCTTTTTGTGTTACTGTTTTTATAACATTAGATAAGAATGTTCTCTAAAGCCAAGTGTTTTCATTAGGGGGATGATTGCAGAATGCTTTTTCAGCAGGTTGTATCAGCTGATCTGTAGTACTGTGACATGTGCGGACTTGTTCTTAAACACGGGGTTGTTTCCTTCTTACTGCATGGATCCTGAATGGTTGTGTAGGGAGGAAACTCCAGTGGCCATGTGTTCTATTGTTTTAGTCATTTGAGCTGCAGAAAGCTTTACATATGACTTTAAAACCCTATATAAAAGCTTTTATGATTATCATTTGGTTTGCAGTTGTATAAAAATCCATTCCACCTACTCCAATCTTCATATTTTTTAAGATTGGAAGATTAAAAAATAGAGAAAATGACATTCTAAATATATTTTCTCTATACTTTGTTAATATACACACTTTTTTTTTTTACATAGGATGAACATATTTGGTACAGTTATCTTTTTGCTCTGTTTCCTCTCTCCTTCTCTCACCTCCCCACCACAACCTTAACTTAACATTTCCTATATTTCATTTAAAAATAGTTCTGGAGTGTTAGTTTGTTTTCATATAGCACATTTTGCTTACCTGTTCCTTTATTGTGGGACTTTTTTTTTTCTGGCTAGGGGTCCTAGGATTTTCTTTGCAAAATTATTTTCCTTTTGGGTTATTTCTTTGAGGTATATGTTCCAAGGTCATTCAGAACTTTAAAACTGTATTATTTTGAAGAAGACTGAATTAATTTATGCTTAGGATTTCCTCATGGTAGAATCATTTAATTATAAAAATACTACTACTAATAATAAGAATAACAGTTAGCATTTATAGTACTCACTATGCTAAGTGCTTTGTAAATATCTCATTTCATCCTCACAATAATCTTGGGAAGTGCTATTATTATCCCTCATTTTACAGTTGAGGAAACTGAGGCAGAGATTAGTTGATGTAGCCAAGGTCACACTGCTAATAAGTATCTGAGGATAGCTTTGAAATCAGGTCTTCCTGACTCCGGACTCAGTACTCTATCCACTGTACCACCTAGTTTTCACAATATATCTGTTGAGTATGATTCTTTCTTTAAAAACATAAGTGTGTAGTAATTTTATATCTCATATCATAAGAGAGACCTTGGAGGTTGTCTAGTCTAACCCTTTTATTTTACACACAGAAGAGGTAACTGAGGCTTAGAAGGGTTAAGTGACTTTTAAGTTACATTGATATTAAGTGGCAGAGTCCGATTTTGAACTGAGTCTCTAATATCTCATTTGGAGACAAAGTGATTGCCCAAAAGAGTCAGTCAGTCAGTCAGTAAACATTTATTGAGTGCATACAGTGTGCTGGGGATCAGGGTAGGAGGGGGAGAGGAAAGGATAAGGTGAAGCCCTGAGGAATGCAGCTGGGGGAGAAATGAGTAGGTGCCTCCTTAAATGGAGGCTCTGGCAGGAGCTCTCTGGATGTCCACCTTCCATCCTGTCTGGTCAGAGGGAGGGAAGGGCCTTAGGGGTAAGGAGTAGTCACAAGATATGAGTTTCAGGGTTGATAATTTTTCAGGATGATGAGATTCTGAGGAGTATGGGTCCAGAGGAGTGTAGCTGGGGTGGGAAAAGAAGTCAGGAATTTCTGAACACTTAATGCTTTTATCAGGGTACACAAGTAGAATTAAGATTTTTTTCTTGTTATTAGTGAGATGTCAAAACATTGTTATGAGTGTTTTGAACCACTCACTGATCTTGAGAGAGCAATACAGTAAAACTTGAAGTATCTGAATTCAAATAGTACCATGCAAAATCTGTGAGGGTTCAAGGTGGCTTGAACTGATACTGTGTACTGAACTGAAAGAATATGTATAGAGAATGTATGTCTCTATATATACTTTATATGTATAGAGAATGTAAAATGTATAAAGAATATGTGTAAAGTTCTTTGTAACCTTTCTCTACCTGTAAAAAGGTATTATACAAGTTAATGCAAATAAGATTTCTGGTAAATTGTTTAATCTGTTTGAAAACAAGTTTTTAAAAGAATTGTGAAACTATTCTAAAATAACATCACTGTAGTAACATCATAAAGCAATGCCATAAAACCTTGAGGCATAAGTGGGATGGCTGGCATTAGCAGTAGCTTTAGCTTCTCTTCCTACCATATTGCTTTGCTATTTTGCTTTTTTGGGGCAGCTAGGTAGCACAGTGGATAGAGTCAGGGCCTGGAGACAGGAAGACATCTTCTTGAGTTCAAATCTAGCCTCAGACACATACTAGCTACATGACCCTGGGTAAGTCACTTAACCGTGTTTGCCTCAGTTTCCTCATCTGTAGAATAAGTGGGAGAAAGAAATGGCAAACCACTCCAGCATCTTTGCCAAGAAAACCCTAAATGGGGTCACAAAGAGTCTGACACACTGAAATGACTGAACAACAACAAAATAAATAGATGCTAGATAAATGTAAGATTTCCCTTTTTGTAAGGTTAAATGGATTAGCCACTTGACTGATTTGGTAATGAAGAGATAAAAAAAACCTCTATCTGTGAATGTCCTAGGATCTTAGATTGAGAGATGGAAGGGACTTTTAAGGTCATCTAGTCTAATCTCTTCATTTTTTATAAGTAGTCGTTCAGGGAATGAGTAGAATTTGAACCTGTGCCTCCAACTCTGAATCTAGTGCTCTTAACCACTGTACCCCCTGTGGCAAGGCTTGAGATACTTGCTTTCAAACTAGAAGCCATACCCCAAATTTTGGAAATAGAGGGTTTTATTGTTTTTTTTTTTAAGTTTTTGCAGAGAAGAAAACATATATTTGTTCCCAACTTTTGGTAAAAATAAAGACCCAGATTGATTTCACTGAACGTCTGTAGAGGAATTCTCTGTACGAGATCAATGATGAAGGCTCTCTGCATCTGATCTTGGTGCTTCGAGGTTTATGTATAGAGGATATGAAAGTCTTGTGGCTTTTGCCCTCTCCCCCCTTCCTTCCTTCGAGCCCTTTCTCTGCTCTGTCCTGAGCAGAATTTGAACAACTGGGTCTGGTGAAAAGAAGCCTGAAGAACCTTCAGGCTGGATGTTCCAGGTCTAGTGCCATGGACTGCTTATCTCCAAGTTGTTGGTGTGATAGGATAATGTGAACATGAGTGGAAGGCAGTGAAGCTAGTTTTGGGTGAGGTTGTATGGTGTCCTGGTGAAATTGGCCAGCTGCCATGGTTACTTGGCACCTGTGATTTGTTAAGCCCTGCTCTATTCACCGAATAGCTGATTATCACATCAGTAGGTCCAGGAGTATAGGAATTGGGAACACTGTCTCTCTATTGTGTGCTTATTAGCTGTTGTGTGAGTTGGGAAGTCAGGGCACATGGTTGGTTGTACTGTGCTTTATTTATTGTAAGTGCCCTTGATCCTTGGGGCATTGTAACTGTTCCATATATAGCTATCATACTGGCAACTTGACAGCTGACCTATAGATTTAAAAGGTTCCCTCCCCCACTTTCACATCATCCTTACAGAATTTTTTTAAAAAGTCAGCGTTATCTCAGTTTTTCTGAATGGTGCCTCCCCCCCAATTAATGATCAGTTCAAATTGTTACTTCTCTTCTAGTGACAAAAAGCAAAACTTTTCTTTTAAATTAAGTGTTTTAGTTTTATTAGTCTCGTCAACTCATTTGTCCTTATTAAGAAGATGATGGATAACTGAAATTTCCTGTAATTGTGCAGCCGGAATAAAGGTGACATAGTAGGGGTAGGGATGAACAAGAATGAGTGAAACTTTCTGAAGAAACTGCATTTCTCTTGTGCTATAGCTGGCTGTGGGGGGTTGGGAAGAAAGAGGGATAAATGAGAAATAGGGAACAAGTATAGCTGAAAAGGAAAGGAAAATTGGAGGGCAAAGAAGAAAGAATCATAGAATTAGAGCTAGGAGGAACCTAGAGCCCATCTAGCCCAGTTTTCTCTTGGGAAATGAGATCCAGGGAGGTTAAGTAACATACTTAAGGTCATATAGATAGTAACCATCAGAACCAAGGTTTGAACCCTGGTTCTCTGGACTCAGAGCCAGTGGTCTTTCCATTGCACCATGCTTGGGGTTGAGGATGGGAGAAGGCCTAAAGGAATTGAGGTATGACTGATCCCACTGTCAGTAATTAAATTCAGTGCTCTAAAAGTTGGTGATGTACTCCATCAGGTCAGAGACTGCTTCTTTGGTGAATCTTTGTATTTCTCCCTCAGTGCCTAGAACAGTAATCTTCATGTAATAGGTCATGTAATAGGTACTTGATGAACACTCATTAAAATTGATGAGACAGTAAACTATAGACTTTGGCATGTATTGAGTTTTATTTGTAGAATAGACTGATCTGTGATACTGATCAAGGCAGTCTGTTAATAAATTTTTATCACCTGCTGTTTCCTTGGAATGAATGTTTGAAAACTGGATAATGTTGTTCAGTTGTTTTCAGTCATTTCTGATTCTTCATGACCCCACTTGGGGTTTTCTTTGCAAAGATACTGGAATGGTTTGCCATTTCCTTTTCCAGTTCATTTTACAAATGAGGGAACTGAGGCAAACAGGTTGAAGTGACTTGTCCAGGGTCACCTAAGCTAGTAAGTGTCTGAGGTCAGATTTGAATTCAGGAAGATGAGTTTTCCTTACTCAAGGCCCTGCACTCCACTCTATCACCTAGCTGCCCTGTCGTGCTGGATGATTCAAAAGTGAGGCATAGCTCTTTCTTCTAGGAGCTCACATTTTATTGGGGGATGGGGAGTGGCCAAAGAAAGGAATTTGTGTCTTGGTGATGAGTGGAGCCATAGGGTAGTCCTTTGCCATACTCTTTTCATAAGCAATGGTAGTATAGATTAGGTTGTTATTCCTGGAGCCTGAGGTGGAAAGGGGTGGGGTAGGTATAGGATGTCTCCTGGGGAAGAATGTGAAGCTTGGTCTGGGCAATTAGAGGTAGTGGGTAATCACTGTCAGTCAAGCTCTGCCCCAGGGTGGACTAAAGCTAAGTAGGTTAGCTTAACTTTAGGAAGGAGATAGATTCTCTGATCCAGAGGGGCATATTATTCCAGGTGGGAATGGAAGAAGCCTAGGTGGGATATAGTGAATTGTAAAGGCAATATTCCTTGCTGTGGCGGGTTAGAAAGTGGGAAAACTCTGCATGTATAGACTATTCGTGTGTGCCTGCTTTTGAAAAAATGAGATAAATGCTTAGTGAAATTTCTTTGAATGCTTTTGATCTTTTAATAGCTGGTATGTTAGTAAACGGTCTCTTTTGAGTAAAGAAAGAAATGACAGCTTCAGGGTATTAAGTTCACACTTGATATGGTAAATACAAAGAGGGTTATAAACAAGCACTGTTTGTGTGAGAATTCATTGACCTCCCATTAATAAAAATCTTTTCTTCCAGCCTCTCCCCCACCCCCCCATGCATCCCCCCTCCTTGTCCCACAGCTTTCCCTTTTGGGATAGATAGGCCAGATGAGTGAGAGGCTATGAAATTGTTGAGGGTCTCTTGTCTTCTACTAGTCCTTATTCCCCCACTCCCATTAGTAAACAGTCATCCTTGTGAATTCACATTATTTCTTTAAAACATGAACACAGTTCTTTTCTTATCACTATAAAGGCAAACTCTGTTTACCGTCAGTGAGGTCACTGGTATCAGGAACTGGGACAAACAGTTTGTCTCTCTTCTCTCCTTTCTTAGGGGGATTCCATTGTGTAGAAGCTAGAGGCTTGTCATGTGATTCCGAAAAATGGTATTTTCCTTTATCCTAATCAGAGAGTATTTTACAACCAGTTTTTTTTTAAAGCGCTAACTTTGGTAGATGGAATGTACTCAAATTAGGTTTAATTTTTATTTTAAATAGGGAACTAAATTAAGGTTCGTGATTGTAATCTCCATTGCTTTTGGAAGTAGGTTAAAAATCCTTTGCCTTCCACCCAAAGCTTTCTGTAGTTTGCCATCATTCTGTTTTTTCAGTCTTATCTAACTGATACTATTCTCCAGAATTTATTTTTGAAAGACTAGACTACTTTACCTTTATTGGTCTTCTAGATCCCAGGAATGCCCTCCTTCCCTTCTTTACCTGTTGAATTCTGGTTCAGTCTTTGTAACTCAACTCAGAAGTCACTTCCTTTATGAGACCTGTCCTAATTACTTCCTATAACCCTTTTCTAATTTGGGTCTTGCGTAACACTTGGTGCCTTTTAGAAATGTTGTATTAGTTATTTTGTTTGTTTGTTTGCCTGTATCTATCCTGTATGCATCTAGATTATGCCTTACAAGAGTAGGGAAAATGGCCTATTTCAGCTTTATATCTTAACTCAGTGTTTAGCTAAGAGTCCCATGCTTGGTGGACATTTAAGTAAGTTTTTTGTTGAATTGAAGTTTGGGGGGAAAGCATATGCCAGAATATTTATCATGACTTTTTATTCTGCGCTCTCCCCCCCCACCCCCAGCACATCTTCATCACTTCATTTTTATCGGGAGGTTGCCATGCCTAGCTCAGTTTGGCAGAGTTTAGTCTTTTTTTTGTGAGGCAGTCGGGGTTAAGTGACTTACCCAGGGTCACACAGCTAATAAGTGGCAAATGTTTGAATTTAGGTCCTCCTGACTCCAGGGCAGATGCTGTATCCACTGTACCACCTGGCTGCCCCAGCTCAGTTTTTTTTTTTCCCCCCACTTGGAAAACTCTTCTACTGGGAGTTTTCACTCTGATTTATAGGGGGTTGTTTTTAGATTTTTAGAGAAAGCTTGTTGGTGAAGTAGTGATTTGAATTTTGAATTGCCTGACAGGCTAACTATTGGTTTTAGAATTGAAAGAAACCTTAGAGGTGATCTTGGCTAATACCCCTCTCCTTTTGTGGATGAGAGATACCAAGTTGCCATGCCCAGAGAGGTAATTTGACTTGACCAAAGTTACTTAGGAGGTAAGGGAGACAGGATTTTAAAGTCTTGACTCCCGAGTCAATATAATCATTCCACTGCCATAATGGAATTTGAAATTTGTTGATCTGAGAAATTCACTAGTAAAATATAATACTGTCTGACACTTTATTAAATGTATAGTAGCTGGATTATGAATTTCTTCTTGTGTACTTGAATGCTTGTAATTGCTTGATTTATCTGTGGTTAAATACTTTTTATGTCCTGAAGGACCCTCTTAGTTCTAGTCTTTACTAGGTCTGGCAAACCTGTAGTGTGTACTTTTATGACTAATGTATTTTGGGCAGTATTCATAAGATAGTGTTTATTTAGATGTTGGAACTTGAACTATGCGACCACTTGATTTCTGTTTTGTTTCAAGTGATTAAACTCATTGGGTGATTAATTCTATCTCTTTTTTCTACTTAAGTAAATTCAATTCAACAGATATTTATTAATCCAATTACACTTAATTGTGCTAGGCACAAAGTGAAACTCCCTCTTTCCCCAGCCCTCTCATTTGATAAGTGAGGAAACTGAGGCCCACAGAAATGAAGATACTTGTTCAAGGGTTCTTTCTGTGTTCTTAGATGTGGTTCTCTGGGCTTGGTGACTGAGAGCAACTAGGTATTCTTTTATCTTCTTCTTTTGCATTTCTCTCTCTCTTCCCCTTCACCCCCAAATCTCACCCAAATGGGAACTGCATCAGCCACTCATAGAGTTGACCCAACTGGTAATTGACAAGCTCTTTTCCCACCTAGTCCACTTTACTCCTCCTTTGGCAGTCCGTAGTCCCCTTCCCCTCCAGCCCCACTTAGCATGGATACTTCTTCATCTGCTGCAATTCTGAACTCCTTTGCTCAAGTGATCCATCAGCCTCTGCATCGTAGCAGGGCCTACATGTGTGCACCACCATGCCCTCCATATATTTGTTCTAGGTCAGTCAGGTAAGCATTTAGTGAGTGCCTGTTGTATGCCTTGCGTCATGCTAGGTGTTGAGGACAAATACAAAGATTGAAACAATTTCTGCTCAAAAAAAAGCTTATATACTTCCTGATCTGAAGAACATTCTCCTTGCAAGAGAAAAAAACAACAATACAGTCATGGCTCTTCTTATCCCATCACTGGACTGCTTTCTTTTGTGATCTTTTTTTTTTTTTCCTCTTAGCCACAACTTGATCATCATTCTCTTTTGTTTAAGAACCTAAGTTCAGATCCAGGCTTTACCAGCTTACTGCTTATGACTCTTTGGACAAACCACTTAGTCTTTGTGGCCTTCAGTTTCCTCATCTGTAAAATAATTGATCTAGCTGACCACTAAGGTCTTTTTTAGCTTTACATTTGTGTTCCCATTGATTAGGGGAATATCATATATACACAGCCAATATGATAAATCCAATAAAGAGGTGCAAAACAAAATATCAGGTGATTAGCTCATTACAGACCAGGCAATCCGGGGAGGCTTCATGGCTAAGATGGTGGTTGACTTGACAACATCCTAATTCAAGTGACAGGATTATACATAGACACAGGTGAGGCAAAATGTAGTGTGTGTTCTAATGACAGAGAGTAGTTATCATTTCTTGGCTGGAGTGTAGAGAACATATTGAAGAATGAGATAAGATAAAGCTGGAAAGGTGGGATGGCAACAGATTGTGGAGGGCCTTGAATTTATCCTTTACTTTGAAGACAGTGGGGAATGCCTTCAGTTTTTTGAGCAGTGATGTGACATAACCAGTCCTGTAAACAGCTGAGATCTTGAAATTAAAAAGTAAATAAACTGAAAGGTTCTTTTCACATAATCCCTAGCTATCTCCAGGCTAGTAGCCTGCTTGATTGGCACATGTATTATAGCCCAGTGTCTGGCACATAGTAGGGACTTTAAGAATGTTTGTTGATTGACAGCACAGATGAGGAAAACATTGGTGATAACAAATGTACATGCAACTTTTAGCTAAAACAAATCATCTAGCCCAGTAATTATTAACCTTTTTTGTGTGTCATGCATCTTACTTTTGAAATTGTGGTGAAGCCTTTTGACCACTTCTCAGGAAATGCTTTTAAATGCATAAAATAAAATGCATAGGATAACAAAGGAAACCAGTTATATAGAAATACAGTTATCAAAATGTTTTTTTTAAAAGTTTGTTTTTCAATTCCTGATCGCTAGCTCTTTTCTTCTCCTCTTGGTAAATTGAACTTTGAGTAAAGATAGGAGTGTTACTACCTTGATTATGGTAATCTCTTCTGTAGTTTTAATGGGTTCTATTCCAGTTGTCTCTTGACACAGCTCTAAACAACTCTATATCTCTAAAATCATATGTTAAGAGAACATAAAAAGAGGATTAATAAATAGATGTGAAATTAAAAGTAAGTATAATGGGGAAAATATTGAAAATTAGAGAAACTGAGAGGTGTTGTATCTTATATTAACTGCTATTTGGGGCATTGTCTTTCTTATCTGGATTTTTTTTTTTTTTTGAGTGAGGCCATTGGGGTTAAATGATTTGCCTAGAGTCCACAGCTAGTGAGAGTTATATGTCAGAGGCAGGATTTGAACTCAGGTTCTCCTGACTGCAGGGCCAGTGCTCTATCCACTGGTCCACCTAGCTGCCCCAACATTCATTCTCTTCCGATGGTTTGCGTTTTCTCCCTCACTTTGGGAGTGGGGGAGGGGAGACCAGTTAAAAAGTAGTTCATTTAGTACCTAGAGTAGCCTCATTAAGGGTGATGCAGAAAAACGACTTGGTAGAGTGGGCAAGTGCTAGTACCTTTGGAAGAGTCATTTCATCTTGTTCTGGTTGAAGAGGGAACTCTTACTTCACCTTCTTTACCTGATCCTCCTTTTCTTTTTCCTTGTCTTTGACCTTGTATTGGGAAGGGAATAATAATGACAATTAGATATTTGATATTTGGTTGATTTTTTAAAAATGATGTTCTTGGAATTCATGAAATTAAAAAGTCACTTGATATGAACTGTTTCATTTTTGTCTTTGTTATTTCCCGCTACCACAAACTAAATGCTTAAACGTCAGTTTGTTGACCTGTTGAAATACTAGAGGTCTTTTGTTAGTTCTTAGCTCCTAATAAGCTCTTTTGATAAAAATTGGAGCATAAGTTTGTTTGCTGCAATACTTAGCTTACCTAGAGAGTCTCATGACAGCTTTACTAACACCATTCCTTTAATATCTGTCCCAAGAAGCCCCTAATAGTGCTTCTTATGAAATGAAACCAACCTACTATCCCCTTTCTCTCAAACCCATAGTTTTTCTCTCACACTAATTTACTGTCTTTCTGCCTCAAGCTAATAAATTCTAAATAGCAACATAAAATAAGCACCTCATTCACAAGAGTCTTTTGAACCATAATACAAATAAAATTAGGTCAATATTAAAGATTTATCCCCTTTCATAAAAAAATCTGCATAAAGACTAAGCAAAGTCTCTTGTCTGTCACCTCCTAACCCTCCTAATGTTCAAGCTAGGCACGACATAGTGCCCTAGGAGGATGGTCAGAAAACAATTGTCCAGTCTTGGGTTAAAAAGGACAAAAAAGGCAAACACTGAATAAAATGATATTCACATTCATGTTAATTTTTCATATTTATACCATAATACTTCCTTCCTCTCAGAAAAAACTACTCTGGTCTTTTCCAAATGGAATCTAAGATTGGATATGGTTGTGGATGGCATGTCATGTACCTTGCAGATCACAAGATTAAAAGTCCAAAATCCTTTAAGCTAATAGTTGAGGACAACACAGAGATATTCAGATGTACCATAGGAGTACACCCCCACGTAGTGTGGAATCTACAATGCTGGTAGGAACTTGGAATTGGGTAGTGAGAAGACCTAGAGAAAAAGAATGACAAAAAAGAAATCTACGTATGACCAAAAACCCTTCTGAAACAAGTACAAATGAATTTGGTAACAAGCTAGGAACTGGAAAAAAAAGAGACAGTGGGGCCTAGTGGAAAGAGCTGACTTTAGCGTCAGAAAGACTTGGGCTCGGGTAAAAGCCCCTGAGAAGTACTGACTGAGACTCTGGGCAAGTCACTTAACCTTTCAGTGCCCCAAGTGACTTTCTAAGGACAACGAATTTCAAAGAAACTGCTATGCCGATGAAATCACAGGTCTACCAAAAACTTTTTTCCTAAATGTAGTAGAAACTTAATTAAATGATGATAATAAGCTAACATAATGATAAATAGCTAGCATTTATGGATTTCCAAAGTGCTTTACATATGTTAACTAATTCAGTACTCACTACAGCCCTGTGAAGTTGGTGCTGTTATCACCAGATAACAGATAATGAAGGTAATGAAGAAGAGAGAGATTCCGTGACTTGCCTAGGGTCACACAGTAACGTGAAGCTGGATTCAAACTCAGTTCTTCTTGATTGACTACTCCATGGAGTGTGACATAGTCAGACCTGAGCTTTAGGAAAATCACATGGTCATTTAGATACAGATATTCAAAGTGAGAGACTAGAGGTGGGGGTACTATTATAGTAGTTCACTAGGGAGAATTAGTATGGCAATGTGAGTGGAGGAAAGGAGATGGATATTGTGGAATCTCTAAGACGTGGCACCTGTTTAGGTACCTGTTGTAAGGAACAATGTAGAGTCTTGAATGATTGAGGTGGAGAAGCTCGGTGACCTCAGGAGAAATAGATAAGGTAAGAAAAGTGTATTTTTGTTTATAGTAGAGATAAAATTGCTTGCACTGATCCTTACTCTGATAACAGGATGTTTTTGATACTGATGTAGTCTTGGTGGATACCCTCCAGGAGCTCACAGTCGAATGAGAGCTGATAATAGGCTAACAACAATGTACAAATGAGATAGCTACTAAATGATCTGTTACCTCTGAGATAATTTCAGTGGAAGGGTACTAACTTTAAGGAGGACAGGATAGACATCTTGCAGAAGATGGGATTTTAACTGAGACTCAGGAAGCCAAGAAATTGAGAAATAAGGTATGGCTTTTGGTAACCAGTTTTATATAATCACTAACTCTCTTAAAGATTAGTACAAAATTGGTCTGTGTTTGTGCATGGGCAAGCATCTTGTTCACTGAACAGTACTGTGTAGGATGGCTCACCTCACTTGAGTGGGGTCACTGCATTCATCAGCCCAAGTCCCATCGGACAGTCTGCTGGGAACTATGATATCAGAAAGTAATCTGGCTGCATGATCAGAGTATTTCATTGGAGCATTTAAGATGGAGCATAGTTTCTTTGAGCAGATTGTGTGGATTCAGTCTCTGAGGGCTCATGTTACAAATATGCACTGATATCATGTCATTTGAATAAAGGAAAAATATCACTTGTAGTAGATGTTGCAATAATGAAGGATTATATTTATTAGTGTGTTTTGGACTAGGTGTTTCATTTAAAATGACCTAATTAGGAATTAAAAAGAAAACATGCAAAAAAAGAATCTTCAGGTAAAATAGGAAATAAAACTACTTATTAAAGTTCTTTTTTTGCAAAGAAAAAGTTTTTCTTGGTAAAAGTACGCAGAAGGAGTCCTTTGTATTTCACTATCAAGCTCAAATGCTTTTTACATTGTAAAGTGCATAGTATTAGCTAAATTGAATGGAATTTCTTTAAGGTGGCATATCAGCAAGGCTGGTAATTACTGAAAAATCTTTGTCCTGGAGAAATAAGTAGGAACGCAGTATTGTATTGGCTTTGTACTTTAAAGGGAGGATGAAATACTGAATTGCTGTTTTAACAGATTGTCAATAACCTATTGGACAGTTTGATCCTCCAAGACTTTACTAGGCAACATCAATAAGCCATGTGGCTATGAGGTACCTTGTTTCTCTGACCTTTTGTATCTTATGCATTGGAAAGATGTTAAAGGATCACAGGGTAAAGGATTTCAGGTTATAAAAATTAATTTTAATATTTCAGTTCTGAATTTGGCTTTTAATGTGAAAAAGTGAAGTTGCAGAATTCGTTTCTCCTTTTTTTGGAGATGAGTTGGACCTAGCTCTTCAGGTAGATAATTGGTCTCTCTTACTACAGTTATTTGTATAAGACTGCTTCTTTCTGTTGTCTCTGATGTAGGAATTTCATTTGTTATTGGTAAACTTCTTGCAAGTTAAAAAAAATGCAAATGCATTTTTCAAAAATCTCCATTTTCCTGTGGTGTATATAAGTGGTCAGCATGTGGTAATACTGGATTGCATGTGTAGAATCTATGTCTTTCCTCTTGTTCATTATCCTGCAGTTACTTGAAGTCATGAATAAGCAATGAAAGAGGTGAATAAAAACATTTTGAGAGTTAGGAAGGGCATGATAGAAGTGAATCCTGATATGTGTATATCATGTTGTATTATCAGAGAGATTTATGGGCACTTCCCTCCATAAGACAATTCTATGAATTAGTTTAATGGTGATGTCCTTAAATGTATAGATTAAGGAGTCAGGGACATTAAGAAACTAAGCAATTGGCTATATTTACGAGGTCATTTTAAATCATGAGGGATTTAGTTTTTGATTGGACTAGAGATCTTTGTGAAAGAGTGGCAGGGGAGGGAGAGGTAAGAGGAGGAGAGTGTCTTTCATTTTTCAGTCAAGATGGAGTGTAGGTGGTTGGTGGTGGTAGCAAATGGTATTTAATATGTTCAACATTGGACTTTTTTGCTTCTATCTTTCTAATGCTACACAGGTGGGTGTGTTTTTTAAGAATGCTTTCCACTGCCTCTGAGGGGTAAATCACACTTTTTTTTTTTTAACACAGCAGGAATATTTTAAATTGTGATGTGTTGGTTCAACAAAACCTTTCTAAGGCTTTAATTGTTTCAAGGAACAGAACAGATTTTTTTGAGTTGGTCAGTTCCAGAGTCTGTGATCTTCTGGCATCTTTCTTGAGAAATTCATAATTTTGTGTGCTTTTGATTCTACAGCTGTAAAAACTTGGAGTTGGGATATATGTTGGAAGTGGTTTTCTTGTTGGAATTGATGTAGAAAATGACTATTAAAAATTTTAGGGAGGATCATCTTTGAACTTGAAATTTAGTTCCCTTTTCTGTTTTTGTTTTTGTTTTTTTTGCGATATGATAAATAAGGTAAGGATGCTTTCTGAATACCCTGGGATTTGCTGTTTGCTGTTGCTTTCTGTCTACTCCTTTTTGGGGGGTTGCCTTTATTGAAAATATTTAAAGATTTGTGTGCCTTCTGGTCAGATCTGGAGGGACTTAGGTGGAGACTTAAGGCTGACCCCTTTTGAATTCCATTAGTAAGTAGACTAAGGGCTCTAATCGGTGTTAATTGCTCTGGCATGGCAGATTCTTCTCCTTTGCCTCTTTGTTGTACTTGGAAATGTTGATTTCCCCATCCAGCCTTATGGATGAGATAATCATTGCTAGTAGAAGTGAGGGATTTGCCTGTTTTTGTTTTTGTTTATTTTTTTAAAGGCTCTCAGACTTCAGCTGCCTCATTTGTAAAATTGGGGGCTCGAGGAAGGGTTGTGGAGGTTGGACTAAGCCTAGGTGATCTCTAAGGTCCCTCTTGGCAGAAACATTTTATGACAGGATGATTCATGTGTTGCCTGTGTAGACCTGATTTTCTTAGTTTAACAGGAAGTGAGAGAGTGGGTAAAGTTGTAGGAAGTCATGCATGCACATCTGGCCTCACTCTGCCACCTACTCATTGGGTGTTTTGGAAGATTAAATGAAGTTTATCTCTTTCCCAGAGAACTGTGAGTGTGTAGAGGAAATGAGATAATAGCTACCGGTAAAAAAGACTGAAGATATTGTGCCTGGAGATCAATGACTGGTAGAAAAGAGGCTGATTACTTTCTCTAGTGACAGAATGAGCTGTAACTTTTTTGTAAAGATTATTTCTTGGAAGTTGCTATGATTAGCTTCTAAAGTGTCTTGTTTAGTTCTTTTGCTAATGAATGACAGGCAACTGTAATTGCTTATTTTTGGTTTTAAAACCTGCACCAATCTCCAACATTGGGCTTATTTATCAGATATTTTAAAAATGCACATTATTCATTTTTTAAAAGGAGGTGATGGTTAGTATTGTCTTCATGAAGATAATTTTTTTTCTTTTTAGGTATTAGGATGTATGATACTCAGGGGCATATCTGGGAATGTCATCTAGACAGGATGGTTTGGAACATTTTTTTTTTGGAAAGTCATGTCTATTTCAACAAGAAACTGATTAGAGTACTCAGAAGTTTTCAGAGCTTGGCCCTGTTCTTTAGCCTGAAGGGTAAGAAGCTGTATAAAATGACTGGTAATGGAAACTTAAGAGTTTAAGAAGGTTGGGTATAGGGAATGGCTAGTGGACTGGACCAATTTCATTGGTTTAGGCAACTCCTGGATATAGAAACTTTCTCTACTTTTCAGTATTCAGAATGACAACTTCTAACAGCAGTCCATCTTGGCTCCAGAAATTTTCTCTGGTTGTCCCCTATGCCTGGAATGTTCTCCCCTTCTTATCTCTGCTTACTGGCTTCCCTGGGCGTCATTTAAGTTCCAACTAAAATTCTGTCTTCACAGGAAGCCTTTCCACCCTCTTCTTAATTCTAGTGCCTTACCTCTCTTAATTATTGCGTATTTATCCTTTATACATGCATATATCTTGTTTGTATATGTTCTGTTGTCTCCTGCATTACATTGTGAGATTCTTAAGGGGCAGGGACTTTTTTTTTTGTATCTCTAGTGCTTGGCATATAGTAGGTGCTTAATAAATGTTGATTGATTTATTCTAAGGCTTAGGGAGTTGTTAGAGCCCTGAGCAGTTTCACTCAGGGCCATAGAACTGCCTGTGTCAGAGAAGGACTTGAACCCCGGTTTTCCTGGTTTCAGGACTGGCTCCCTAAAATTAGTGAAGTATTGACACCAGAGGCTCTGGATAAATTGTTGAGTTTTTGGGTTCTGATTCTTTTTTCCTATGTTGAGTAAACCACGTATCTGAATCACATATATCTCGTAATGACTTTGGTATGACTTGGTTAAGAATAACGTTAGTGGTTGGAAATCATTCTCTTAGTATTGTACATGTGAACGTGAAACATTTAGTTAATGGGATATATCTATAAGCTTTGCCCTTTTTTTGTTAGCTGTTTTTATTTATTTATTTATTCATTCATTTATTTATTTATTTTAGTGAGGCAATTGGGGTTAAGTGACTCGACCACAGTCACACAGCTAGGAAGTATTATGTGACTGAGGCCAGATTTGAACTTAGGTCCTCCTGACTCCAGGGCTGGTGCTGTATCCACTGTGCCACCTAGCTGCCCCGCTAGCTTTGCCTTTTTGAAAGCAACTGATACATTGTTTTTTTAGAATGACATATAAATCCCATTTTTATCCATTGACCTATATTTCAAATGATGCAAGAAAGTTTGTTGTTCAAAGGAATGCTTTTATAAAGTGAATTTATCTCATTTTATTTTATTTTTTGTATTCCATTGCTCATATTTGTATGCTGTGGCATAGTGGACAAAAGAGGTAACTTCTGAGTCAAGAAGACTTGGGTTCAAGTTCAGCCTCTGGCATCTTGAATGACCCTGGGCAAGTCGCTTACCCTCTAATTGTCTTAGGCAATTCTTTAAGACCATAAAATTGCTTACAAAGTACTGACCTACCTTGTTTGAAAGTGTTGTGTAATGAAGAGTCTGTCTCTACACTGAGAGAGTTCTCAAATAGAAATGGGAACCATTAAGCTGTATGTAAGGATCTCCTTGGGCTACGTGTCAGCTTATATACTAATAATAACGAATAATACTAACATTATCCAATGTTTTACATTTTTTTATTTATTTTTGTTAAATATTTCCCAACTGTGTTTTAATTGGGTTTGGGCTGAACTTGGGAGTGTTTGATATCTCTTCTTTATATCAATGAAATCACAAATCCAGTAAAAAATCCAAAAAGCCTAAACCTGTGCTTGTGAGAATCCCATGTTGGCTTATTCTTCCATCAGAAATATAGTACTCTGTATATTTTGTTCTGCTAGAGCTAAAACTGAAGTGCTCATATAGGCTGACATTATTTATTTGTTTCCTAACATTTATAAATGTGCCAGGCATTGTACAAAAGCACTTTACAATTATCTCATTTGATCTTCATAACAACCTTAGGAGATAGATGCTATTATTATGCCCATTTTACAGATGAGGAAACTGAGACAAACAGGTAAATGACTTGCCCATGGTCACACAGCTAGTTAATGTGTGAGGCCAGATTTTAACTTGGGTCTTTCTGCGTCCAGGCAGGCATTCTATCCACTGCACCAACTTCACAATGGCTGTATGTTCATATTTTACAGATTATAACTCACATTACATAGCAATTTAAGGTTTTCAATGCTTCTTTACATATATGATCTCATTTGATCCTTATAACCTCCATATGAAGTAAATGTTTTTACCAAACATTTTACAGATGAGAAAACTGAGGCTCAGAGTTTGTCACTTGCCCAGGGTCACATAGGCTAGTAATTTTCTGAGGTGGTATTTGAAACCAGTTCTTCCAGACTCCAAATCTAATGTTCTTTCTGCTCTATCACATGCTGCCATGAATGCTCTTAGGCATTTGCTTAAAAAAGATATATATATATATCTCAAAAATGGTATTTTTAAGAGGAAGAGAGTATGTCATCTCTAGATCTTGCTTCAGTTGAATGGTGATCAAGTAAGTTGAGTTAGTTCAGTTAATAAGTATTTATTAAATACTTACTTATATAGTGCCTTTGTGCTAAGCTCTAGAGTCAGGAATAGGGGCAGCATAGTGTCAGACCTCAAGGAACTTAGATTTTGTCTCCTAAGAGATGAAGCATAGTATGAAACAATCAGTGAATAAGGCTAGCTTTATCTACTGGCAATGCTAAATTGTATGGAGTAGACAATTGTCCAATAATTGGTGAGGTATAGACAGCTGTAGGAGTCACGGGGGAAGGATTATTATGGAATGGCGTCATCTGAGGTGGTGAGACTTTTTTTTTTATTAAACTATTTATTAATTTTTAGTTTTCAACATTCACTTCCATAAGATTGAGTTTCAAATTATCTCCCCCTCTCTCTCCTCCCCCTTCCCCAAGATGGCATGCAATATGATAATAGGCTCTACTTATATGTTCATATTAAGCATATTTTCACATTAGTCATGATCTAAAGAAGAATTAGAACCAATGGGAGGAACCACGAGAAAGAAAAATCAAAGCAAAACAACAAAAGAAAAGGAGAGCAAATAGTATGCTTCCATCTGCATTCAGATTCCATAGTTATTTCTCTGGATGTGGATAGCATTTTCCATCATGAGTCTTTTGGAGTTGTCTTAGATCCTGGTTCTGGTCTCTTCACTCACCATCATTTCATATAAGTCTTTCCAGGTTTTTTTAAAGTCTGCCTGCTCACCATTTCTTATAGCACAATAGTATTCCATTACATTTATATACCACAGCTAGTTCAGCCATTCCCGAATTGATGGGCATCCCCTCAATTTCCAATACTTGTCGAGGTGGTGAGACTTTTAAAGAGAGAGAGAGAGAGAGAGGGTAGCAGCTTGAACTTGGCCTGTGATCAAGATCTTATCTAGATGGAAGGGAAGCAGAATGAACAAGGGAATGTGATGAAGAGAATGTCATTTGAGCTGAGCTTTGAAGGACAGGTAGGGTTTTGACCTGTGGAGATGTGGTTGAAGAGGAAAGGGCGTTCCAGTCAGAGAGAACATTATGAGTAACAAGATGGAGGGATGTCCAGGGGGCTATGTTTGAGAAGGGGAAGAAGGGCTGGGATTGGAGATTTTCAACCCTGGGACAGTCCTTGCTTTCCCAGGATCCTATGACAGAGTGCAATTGAATTGTTGTGGCTGATTGCTGAACATTTCAAAATTTTGTTTTATCAGAGCAACCAGATTCTCTCATTTTGGCTGAGATCGTCTCTAGTTCCATTGGACTGTATGTGTAAAGATGTTGTAAAGTGCTTCATATAAGTAATAAATATTGATTCATGATAATGTCAATTGACTATCTGCTTAAGACTGTTTTGTGCTTGTCCTTTCCAAGATTAATATATCTTAGATCTGGCAGAGACCTTAAGGATTCTTTAGCGTACTCACCCTCATTTCAGAGGTGAGGAAAGAGGGCCTGCAAAGGATATGACTGGCCTTTGGTCACATACCACTAGATTTTTATCTAGAGGGAGACTTGGAGGCCACATAATCCAACTAACCCATTCATTTTTAGATTTTGGAACTGAAGCCCAGAGGGGTTTACAACCTGTTAAGGTCCTATAAGTAGAAGTTTCAGAGAAGAGATTTGAAACCAGACCTGACCCCAGATTTAGTGTTTATTTCCCTATACCTCTCGTGAGAACAGGTCTGTGCCAGAAAGCTATGTCATAAAGGGCTGACACCATCCCTTACCTGACCTTTCACTGATCTCCAACATTTTTCCTGTAGCATCAGTAGGTGTTCAGTAGTGAAGACCCTGGTGTAAGAGGTCATTGACTGGGAGGAGGAGTTACTGTGACTGTTAGGAAGTTGATGGTGTATTAGGAGACTAAAGAGAGTGATAAATGGGTTGGAGGGAGTTTATCACAGAAAAGAGGATGACTTCTGATAGAGGAGATTCATAGGAAATCCTCGGATGGCATAGTTTTAGAACTGGAAGGGGCTTTAGCCATCATCTTATCCAATTTCTCATTTTATTTTATTATTTCCTTACAAGCTTAACATTCAACAAATGTGGACATCCAGTATTCAAAGAACAAAAAAGGGGGTTATATTATGCAGTTGGTGAAAGTGTCTGTTATGTTTTCTTGTTAAATTGTATCTGATTCTTTGTTAACCCAATATGGGGTTTTGTTGGCAAAGATACTGGAGTGATTTGCCATTTCCTTCTCTGGTAGATTAAAGCAAATGAATTAAATGACTTGCCCAGGGTCATCCAGCTAGTTGAGGCTGGAGTTGAACTCAGCTATTCTTGACTCCAGGCCCAGTGCTCTATCCACGGAGCCACCCAACTGCCCGCCTATTAAATTCAACATGGTATTAATGAAATTGCCTTTTTAAAAAGCACTTTTGTTCTTCTTTTGTTTATTTGAAAATATCTTTTGACATTTTTGTTGGTGAATCTCTGTCACTATGGATTAACTCCTCCTTCCACTCCTAATAAATGTAGTCAAGTAAAACAAATCAATACGTTGCCTGTGTCTGAAAATGTTATGTCTTGTTCCATACTTCTATATTACTTCTCTTGCCAAGGCGAGGGCCATGATTCATCCCCAGTCCTCTGAAGTCATGATTGGTCACTTCATTGATCAGAGTTCTCAAAGTCTTTCAAAGTTGCTTTCCTGTATATCACTGTAATCTTTCTGTAAATTGTTCTCTTGCCAACCCCTCATTTTACAGAGGAGCTAACAGGGTCAGAGAGGATTAATGAATTGCCCAAGGTCACAGTGGCAACACCAAGTCTAAAACAGTCACCATACCTTGCTGCTGGTTAGATTATCTAACTTACAACATTGGGTTTCTAGTTATAATAGATGATATCATGCCGGGGTTGAGTTGACAGTAGTTGTATCTGAAAGATAGGGAGGGAGAGGTTGCACAGGTAGTATCAGACATGGGATTTGAACCCAAGCCCTCAGATCCAGTGTTATTTCAATCATATCACACTGCTATTCCTGGCACAAAGAATGGTGTAAGCAGTATAGGTGAGATGGAGATGTTGGGATAGGAAAGAGGGAAAGTAGTAAGCATTTATTTGTGCCAGGCCCTGTGCTAAGCATTGATGATACAAATATAAGGAAAGAAAGAAAGTCCCTACTCTCAAGAAGTTTTTATTTTTAAAAATTAAATTTTTTTATAAGTTCTGAATTATCATCTCCCATGTTTTCCTCTCCCACACATTGAGAAAGCAAGAAAAACAAAACTGTTAGAAATATTTATAGTCAAGCAAACCAAATTTCCACATTAGCCATGTCAAAAAAAAATGCTTCAGTCTGTCCCCAGAGTTCATCAGCTCTCTGTCTGGTGATGGATAGCACACTACATCATAAGCCCTCTGGAATTAGGGTTGGTTATTGCAGTGTTCAGAATTTGTAAGCTTTTAAAAGTTATTTATCTTTACAATATTGTTGTTATTGTATAAATTTTGCTCTCATTCTGCTCATTTCATTTTGCATCAGTTCATGTAAGTCTTCCTGGTTTTGGCACAATAGTATTCCTTCAGTTTCATATATTATGTGAATTCAGCCATTCCCTAATTGATGTGCACCTCTTCAGTTTCTAATTTTTTGCCACCATTAATAGAACTGCTATAAATATTTTTGCATGTATGGGTCATTTTCTTGTTTTCTTTGATCTCTTTGGGGTATAAAAAGGAGCTTACATTTTATTGGAGGAAGACAGTGCACAAAGAGTTTAAGTGGGTAGGGTAGCCAGTACAGGGGCATGATTTCTTTTTAAAAAATTATTTTATTTTTAATTTATTGAATAAAACAAACACTTCCATAACATAAAATAATTTAAAAAAGATGATTGTACATGAAACTACAAATCTTTATGTACACCTTGCTATTCCTTTTAAATATATAAAAAAGTTATATAGATTTTTTTTCTTTTTTTTTCCTTCCCCTTCCCCCTCATCATAGAGATGACATCCATTAGACACAAATAAGTGTTTATATGTGAAATTATTCTATATATACTTCTATTTATCAGTTCTTTCTCTGGATGCAAATAGTGTCTTCTTCATATGTCCTTTATAGTTAATTTGGATATTTATAAAGTCAAAATTATTTACTCGAAGTTGTTCTTAAAACAATATTGCTATTACTGTATATAATGTTCTTTTGAGTTTTGGTCCAGAAGGCCTAGAGGGAAATGAATGCAGGTCAACCTGGCCCCTTCACAAAATGGAAGCTCCCGGAGGAACTTGCCAGTGGGAGAAGAGCCTTTGGATTAGATATTCCTGGCTGAGCATGTAGCTAGGGTGGTAGGATGTTCCAAAGCCAGGAGAGACCCTAGGTGCTCAGGGAATTGGAGAGACATTTGGAGGTGTATAAAGGGAGGTAGATGAAACTGGTGATTGGAAACCATTCATGGAAGGTCTCCAATGTCAAGCTAAGAAATTTGGACTTTAGTTGGTAGGCAGCAGGGAGCCATTGGAGGTTCTGAGGAGTCAGAATCAGGAGTATGTGGTAGTTCAGTGGGTGACATGATCAGAGGTATGTAAAGGAAGTGTAGGATTCACTTGTGAAGGTAGTGATTTGAGGCAGGAAGACCAGTTAGGAGCATGGTTGCTAGCATGGTTTCAGGTGACTTTTTCTTAGTAATATGGAAATAATTACTAGGGCTATCTGTCATTAATCTTTCTTTTGAAATTCGATAATACAAAGAAAAACATGTTGAATTCATGTAAAAGTCTTCTGGTAGGGCTGATGTCAGAAATAGCTTTAAATGTTCAGGTTATTGCATCAGACTGATCTTTAGAGAATAATATTCTTAGTGCTCAGTTTTCCTATGAATCACATTAATCAAAGTCACATTTTTAACAGTGTCCTCTAAAAGAACTGCATACTGGCTGAAATGCCTTTGGCCTAAGAACGTGGAGAGTTTTCTATCAATAGTAATTGAGTTCTTCTGATATCCTGCAAGCTACAGGTTTTATTATCCTTCTTTAACTGACATGTATTTTAGGTGCAGCCACAGAATTCAACATTTCTCTGTAGATCTGTCAAAGCTTTGAGGGACTCTAGGAACTTTGCAGAGGGTTCTCCACCATGTTTTTGGAGGGAGATCTTGACATAGAGAATCCTCAATAGCAGAAGTCTTTTCTCTTGAGGTTTATGGTGAGAGGCTCCTCAGCACAATGGATTGGACACTGGCCCTGAGTTGTTGGGAGGAGAGTGGGGTTTTTGTGGTTTGCTTTGGTAAACCATAAGGTCCTTAAGAACAGGGACTGTTTTGATTAAGATTTTGTATCCTCAGTAGCAAACACAATGCTTTGCACATTGTAGGTGCTTAATAAAATATGAGTTGAGTCATTTTTATAGGATGTTCCTATCTGATTGGCCTTCTTAATTCTCTTTTACTTAGGCTAATGTTAAAGTTAATATGCATTTCTGCAATATACAATAGGAGGAAGTGATCAAAAATGTGATGCTTAGGGCTGGGTTGAGTGAAGCAGATTTGAGCAGGATAGGATAGTGGAAAGAGCTCTGGATTTGGAACCCGCAATGTCTGGGTTCAATTACTACCTTTGTGATCTTGGGTAGGTAACTCTCTTAGCTTCAGTTTCTACATCTGTTAAATGAGGGAGTTGGACTAGATGGCCTTTTTAAAGAGTCCATTCCAGTCCTATTGAAAGTGAAGATTTGTCCAGCCTTTCTCATAGAAAGTAGCCGAGTCAGGATTTGAACTCAGGTCCTCTGACTCTCTCACGTCTATTTAATTGTGTTCTTTTTTGAAATGGGATTTCCTCAGACACTTCTGGTTATTTTTTTACTCTCTTCTTACCTGTCATAAATCTTTGACCATTTTTTACTTAGTCTAATAATACTCCTACTTAGGTTGGTAAGGCTTTATTATGCAAAGTATATCTGAGGTGGTAGAGTGGATACTGTCTAGCGAGGCAATGCTTTTGTTTGCTTTAGGTCACTCCGCTCAGTTTCCCTGAGGAATGGATTGTGATTTGACTGAAAAACTAGTTTGCCTTGAGTTGTTCTGGTTTTTGCTACATGCGATCTGAGATTGTGTATGTAAAGTGCTTTACAGGCCTTAAAATGTTGTATGTATGACAGTTATAATTATTATTCCATAGCTGATACAGTGACTTTCCAGTTATTTTGTTATATTAGCACATGCTAGTATTACCGGGCTCTTAAGGAGATACAGGTTCGTTTCATTATCCCATTTCGTCTGGTGAAATAATCTTTTTTGAATTAAGGTCTTCGAAGCTTCCCTCTTCTAGAGCAAGATAACAAGAACATCTTGGGGTATTAGCAGGGAGTGATACTCTTGCCTGCGAGTCCATCAGATTTTTCACTAATAATGGGAGGGGGATAGGAAAGCCAGAAGTAGAAATAAGAGGCCAAGTTAAGCATATGCCCAGCTCTCTGTTAAGCGTCCTTCCCTTTGCTATTTAGTTTGTCAGGGGGAGGGTTTTTATATTATCTCATTGTCTGTACTTGGCTGGCTAGGTGGCTGTGATCCATATGAGTCAGCAGAATGTTGAATTGTAGTAAAACTAAATGGTCTAAATATAGTCAGCTCTCCTTTAATTTTTCTTTTCTCTCTTTCCTAGGCCTTTTGGGTCTTTCTCACCTATAGTTTTGACCTGTTTCTTGAGGAATGACAATCATCTGATTCTGGTGAATTACTCTCAAGCAGTTATGAGAAATTGTAGGGCTTTTGAAGCCTCTTCATGTTTTTCTCTCTTTCCCCTTCTGTTGTTCTGGGGTCCCCAGAAAGCCATGGTATTGATTGGTCATACTTGAACCCTCTTCCCCACTGAAAACTTCCAACCAATTCTGCTGAGGGTTTTTATATGAGACAAATGTCTTTGTTTTAGTTATGGAACTCATTGGTAAAATTGTTTTTTGATGGAAGAACATTTTATGCACAACTCTGCTAGAAGGCATCTATTTGGTAAAGGAAGAATTATCTGTACTGGATTTGGAAGGCTACATGAATTTATCAGACATTTGTTAAGCACCTGCTCTGTGCCAGGCGAGGTGGGGGTGGTGGTAGTACAGAGAAAAAAATGAAGTGGCTTATTATGCGCACATAGACAAATATAAAATGAGTAATAATAATAACTAGGATTTATATAGCACTTTAAGATTTGCAGAGAATTTTATAAATATTATTTTATTCTTACAGCGCCTGGGAAGTAGGTTGGTAGTGTTAGCACCATTTTATAGATGAGGAAATTGAAACAGACAGGTTAAGTGAATTTGCCAGAGTCTCACAGTTAATGTCTGAGGCTTTATTTGAATTCAGATCTTCCTAACTCTATGTTCAATCCTTTGAGTAAAGATAGTTCTTGAGGGGACACCAGAAGCCACCAGATAGCTAAGGAAAGGATGATGGGTTTGATACAATTATCTTGAAAAAGAAATTTGGGGGGGGGGGAATCATCTTTGAATTTGTCATTCTTGCTGTGCCACTTTTCCCTTTGGTCCACAGGTGGTTGAGCTGGTATATGTGTACACAGTTTTTATGTACACAGAAACACCAGTCTGTATAGTACAACCTCTTATATCTGGATAGTTTTCCATGTTTTTATATACACAAAGAAAAGTTGTTCTGTAAGCTGGTACAGCTGAGACCTCTCCAAGACCCTCACCCTCCCTGTGCAAATTCATGTTTGTATTGTTATCATAAATACCTAGAGGAGAGGGTTAAACATCCAGTTATGCAGCTTTCTGTATCCAAAGGAAGAGTAAATTCAAGATTTGGATAAACAAGGACTAGATAAAGATATTTTATATTTACATATCCCTTTTTATTTGACCTTTAAGGCCTAGTCAGACAAAACAAGGTTCCCTCTTGGCCAAGACAAAAGAAAAAAAAATAGATGTCATATTCTGCACCTCTCTGACAGGAGGTGACTGGGCTGGACTTTTTAGCTGGTAATTGGGGAGAAGTCTAAGTTGGTAGGTTTCTGTCTTTTAGGTTGTATGAACCTGTGTTTCTTAATAGCTTTGAATAAAGGCCTTTTCTAATTATATCAGGCATTAGCTTTTATCCTCTTCCCTTTTAATACCATGGGGGAGGGGGAGGCATGTTTTGTCCTTAAAATACTGCTTGGGGGAGGGGCAGAGGTGGAAATGGAATGTCTAGCCCTGCTCTCGCCACTGGGACGCCCCCCCCCCCCCCAATGAATCAGTAGTTGTTTTTCTTTTCTTTTGACTGATGGACTTTGGTCTCTGTATAGGTCTAGGAGACTGAGTCCTTGTTTTTTAAAGTCTCTTCCCTCCCCCCTCTACATTCTTTTCTCAAACTTGCTGACAAGCCATTGAGAAAAAGGTCACACCATTTAGAAAGAGAAGGCAAATCTAAAAATTGTTATTCATCGGAGACTTCGTACTGTTTTTTAATAATCTGATAACGTAAAGGAAAATTATCCTGAATAGAACTAAGCTTCAAAGTAAGCATTCTGGCTTGAATTTGTAGGTTCCACCATTACTGTTTGGTGATTCAAGATGCTTTCATTCTGGCTTAGAGGATGCCTCTTTTCTTTTGACTTTTTAATTGGTCAGAAAGTCAAGTAGTCATTTAGTAAATATGTCAGCAACAGTGGTAAGCACTGAGGATTTGACTTGTGAACTGTCATGTACAAGCAAGCTCCATAGAGGATAAATTGGAAATAATCAACAGAATTTTTTAAGTCATTTTGTCTAGTGGATTTTGTAAGTGTTCTTTGGATGAATGCATCCAAAATGGCATTTTGGAAATAGCCTTATTGTGAAATATAAAACTGATAATAGAATAGAGGTTTAATTTTTTCATTGTAATCGGTTGGTTCCAAATTAGTTTTTTTTATTGATTTGAGTAATTTAAAACGTTTTTTGCTAATGCTTGCTGAATATTGACTTATTAAATTCATACATTTTAAAGTATGTTAAAGAGTGTTTTCACTTAGAACATAAATCATTTGCTGTCTGCCTGTCCCAAGTCTTTCCCTGCTCCATTCCATCTGATACTCAGCTGCCTAAGTGAAAAGTTCGGGTTGATCCTTGGTCCTTATCACTTCCACTTCCAGAATTAAATAAAAAAAGACGGATGCTGACAGCCCTTCATAACCTAACCCTCTTCTATGCTTCTAGTCTCCTTCCAACCTATTCCCTGCCCTACCACATACTACACTTTGTAAGTTGCAGAGAATATGCCTGCTCTGCATAGGTAGAGGGATTGTATACTTCATCTGGAAGCTCCCTATCAGTGGAATCCTGAGTTTCATTCCACTGACTTACTAGTGTCAGGCGCTTGTGTCAGTGCTGAGGGTGCAAAGAAAAGCAAAATAAAGGTAAGTTACATAGGCCCCTGGTAGATGAAATCTAGATTTCTAAGTATTAGTTGGCTATTGCTCAGACGCTGTGTAAGTAGCACTTTCTTTTTTAGGATCTTTATTGTAAGCATCCAATGCATAATAATAGCCCTTGGGTGTATTAAAAATAGTCATGACTTAAAACCAGGCTGTGTCATTGACTTTCACTCTGCCAGATAACGTGAAAAGAAACATTCTCTCATGGGGCTTCTCCAACATCAGCATCCCTACATTGTTGGGCTGTAAAAGGTAAACATGAAAACTCAGGTGGGTGGTAGCTGTGGTTGACAATTTGGGGCGGAGCCTTCCCACCTGTGAATGTGGTATCATAATCATGTGGCATCATAATCATGTGGCAGGGTTATATGACTTTTGGCAATCTATTGTTGCAGGGTGATTCATAATGTGCATACTATGTCTCTTAACCCTGTGGAGCTCAGCCCTTGGATAAAGTAACCAGTTGTATTTTATTTATTTAATTTTAAATTGGGTCCTAGGAAGCAAGTCCAGACCTGATGCTTTTGCTTTATTGCCAGAAAATCTTTCAGTTCAACCTGAAAACCTAATGCATTCTGGATTTTATCCCCACAGCGGGACTGTTTTGACAAGGCTGCTTAAAGAATGGTTTTTGAGGGGCAGGTAGGTGGCACAGTGGATAGAGCACTGGCCCTGGAGTCAGGAGGACATGAGTTCAAATTCGGCCTCAAACACTTGACACTTACTAGCTGTGTGACCCTGGGCAAGTCACTTAATCCCTTTGCCTAGCAAAAAAAAAAGCCAAAAAGAAAGAAAGAAAGAATGGTTGTTGGACCGCCTCTGTGTCCTAGTTCTCCCTCCTGTGGAGCTTTTTGAGATTCCCTGATGTTTTGTGAATTGCCTAGGGCCCCAGTTTGGGGAATGTATTTAACCATTTATCTATTTATCTAGCTTACATGCATAGATAATAGAGAGGTAAAACACAGCAACAACAGACATTGCATTAGGTATACTTAGTGCTGGTGATACAATGATAGCCAGGCCAGGCTCTGTTGTTTTTTTTTTTTGTCGTCACTTCTCACTGATTTCCATACCCTACACACCTATTGGACCTTTGCTTGTAACAAAGTCAAGCAAAATGGATTCACACGTTGGCCATGTCTACAAATGTGTGCTTCTATTCTGCACAGTCTTCTGAAATCCCTGGTCAGTCACTTATTACTACACTAATAGAATTCTTCAGTCTAGCATTTGTTGGCATTTATTGTGGTCATTGAGCAAATTGGTCTCCTGATTCTCCTTACTTCTCTGTGCATCAGTTCATATAAATCTTCTGGAATTTATCAGGATTCTTTATATTCACTATTTTTATTATATTCAGGTAACAGTTTGGTCAACCATTACCTAGGTACCTATTTTATTTCTAATTCTTTTCCACTACAGAAAGTGCAACATGTATTTTTATATATGGGGATCTCCCTTTCTATCTTTGTCTTCTCATTCATTGTATATGTAGGGGTGGGGTTGGGGAGGTAGGGGAGATAAATGTGTGTGGGAAGAATGAGATAAAAGCTAAGACAGGCAAAATATGGTGATAAATTTAGAGTTTTGGGCCTAAAGTCAGGAAGACTTGAATTCAAATTTGACCTCAGATGCTTACTAGCTATGTGATCCTGGACAAGTCACTTAACTCTGTTTGCCTCAGTTTCCTCATCTAGAAAATGAGCTGGAAAAGGAAATGGCAAACCACTCTAGTGTCTTTGCAAGAAAACCCCAAATGGGTTCTGAAGAGTTGGACAGGACTGAAACCACTGAACAACAACTGTAGCAACACGATCCTTTTTGCTTGGGGACAAGATTGGGAGATAAGGCAGGGGAAATTTCTTGGGAAAAATACCCGAGTAGAGAATTAGTCTTTGTCTTAGAAATAAACCATGTATGTTTCTACCCCATGCCTTTTTTTCAAGCTGTAACCCAGAATGGTAACCCTTTATATCTGTTACATTCCTACCCAGTTTTTAAAGCCTGATTCAGATAATACCTTTGAAACCTGATGGGGGATGAGATTTGCAGTAGATCCCTAAAAGGAAAAGACCATGTCTTTGAGACCTGGACTTCAAAGCCCCTGAACCTCTGGTGTTAACCTGGCCCGTCCCAGTCTGTAATCCTTTTAACCGCTCTTTCATTGTATCCCCCATTGTCTACACCTGGCCCACCCCTGGGTATTTGCCACTCCTAGGTCCCATCTAGATCTTCCCACTGTCTTTCTCTGTTAAGGTGCCTCATTAAATGTGCAGATTCCTTAAAAATCTGGCCCACTTGTGTTGGCTTCACAAATACTGTACACTCACTGGGAGTCTGGCCCCCTTCTATTACATTCTATTTTATTCTATTACAATAAACTTGCCATTTGGACTGAAAGAAGGCTTGAATGGTCGAATTCTTTTGAGGCAGATCCCTACCATGTACCCTTGCATTTCAGGGTTCTTAGCACCCCTAGACCGCGACAAACTTTTGCTGATCCTTTCTGTTGGGATTTCCTTTGACCTCCCCTTGCACATTGTTTTATATCTGTTTGTTATAGTCAGAGTCAACAAGCATTTATTAAGCACCAAGTCAGCAAGTACTTATTAAGTTCCTACTCTGTGTCAGGCACAAATCATAATACAATATTGAGCATTCTAGTTGTCTGTGTTTCTGTGCAGTATGCAAGAGTCTCGGGTTATCTAAATTTTGGATTTCATTCAGAGACAGTGCTTAATTGAATGTTTGTTGAATTAAAATAAAGAATTTAAAGAGGAAGAATGTCAGGAGCTAATGATGGAAATGTATGTTGGAGGGTAGATAGTAGACATTCTTGTGCAGAGGAATGTAATGATCTGAGCAGTGTATCAAAGATTTCAGAGGGATGCATCACGAAAGTTTTGCAGATCATGCTGTTCAGTATGGCTTGGAGAGCACATATTTCCTTAGAGCTAGGAAGATTAGTTAGGAAATAGTTATAATACTCTAGATGGGAATCATAGAATCAAAAAGCAACCTTGGATGCCATCTTGTTCAACCTGTATCAGAACAGGAGTGCTTACTGTTATATATACCTCATTGTTGGCCATCCAGCCTTGGTTTGAAGATCTCTAGTAAGAAGAAACTCATGACCTCCCAAGGCAGCCCATTGTAGTTTTGGAAGTTTTCTTTTATTGATCCTAAGTCTGTCTCTCTCCTACTTTAGTTTAGACATCTGGGGCCAAGCAGATCAAATTGAGCCCCATTTTAGCACAACAACCCTTCAGATACTTGAACATTCAGTTTCTTCAACTGTTCCTCACGTGGCTTTATCTCTAGGGCTTTCATCATCCTGGTTGACCTTTTTGGGATGCTTTATATGTTAGCATTGTCTGTCCTAAACTATGATGCCTGGAACTGGGCACAATTTTCCCATTTGGTCTAACCAGGGCAGAATACAATGCAACTCTTGCCTGACCTTGTTAGTCCTGGAAACTAATGCTCTTGATGAAGCTGAAGATCACTTTAGCATTTGGGGCTGCTGTATCTGTATCATGGAACTTATGCTCTATTAAACCTCCCCAGATCTTTTTCAGATGAATTGATAATTAAATAAGAGGTGAAGAAATGAAATCTGGACCTGGGGTGGTTTTAGTGGGAGTAGAAAGGAGTCAGCTGCCAAATAAATTACAAAGGTAAAATTGAAAGGACTTGGACTTTGGAAACTGATTAGATGTTGGGGTAAATGAGAGTGAAGAATCAAAGATGACTTTGAGGTTCTGAGCCAGGGTGAATGAGAGGATATCAGCAGAGATAATAGGTAAAGTAGAGGGGAAAAGCATGTTGAGATTTGGGTGTGTCTAATTGGAAGTGGTGTTGGGATATCCACATATTTTATATATGCACATACATGTGTTATATAATATCCACATGTATATATGCATGTGTATGTATACGTGAGTGTATATTTGGAATTATCTTCCTAAGTCATGGAATGGATGAGATAGTCTTCTCTACCTTTTTTTCCTCGGCAAAGGAAAGAGGAACACTCATGCTAAAACTCTATGTATATTAAATAACCCTACCTTCAAAAAAAGAAATCAAACAAGCCATGACTGAATTTCCTAAGAAAAAAATCTTCAGGATCAGATGGATTAACAGGTGAATTCTATGAAACATTTAAAGAACAATGAATTTCAGTACTTGATGAACTATTTGAAAAAATAGGTATAGAAGGAGTACTACCAAATTCCATCATAAAGCCAGGGGAAGAAAAGGTAGGTTGTTTTATTGGGTCAAATGTTGCAGAGATGTCAAAGATGATGATAGAACACAAGCCATTGGATTTAAGCAATAAGAATGTCATTAGTATCCTTAGAACAGTTTCAGTAGAGAGAGTAGGAAGATAGATTTGGTGTGGTTTGAGGAATGAGGAAATACAGGCAGTTAGTATTGTCTCATCTTTCTAGAAATTTGGCTAAGAAGGAGAGGAGGGGACAATAGTCTGATGTGACCAATAGAGGGATTGAGGAAATTTGTTTTTTAAAGTATAGAGGAGACCTGAATGTGTTTTGTAGGCTGTAGGGGAAGGAATTATTAATAGACTTTTCTGCTTTACACATTGTTTTTCTTGCTAACCTTTGGGAGGTAGGTAATAGTTATATTTTACACATGGGAATACTGAAACTTAGAAAATTAGAAACTAAAAATTCATGAGAGAGTGAATGCTTGTGAAAGTTTTGTTTATGGGAATTGCTTCTTTCTCGTTGATTAAATGGAAATAAGGATATGGAGAATTTTAGAAGGGGAAGAGTTCACTTTTTGTTGGCATAAGGCTTCTTGGTAAAAAGGAAACAAAGTGGTGCATTGAGAGTGAGAAGTAGGGAGGAGGAGGGAAAGAACAGGGAGGAGAGTTAAGAAAAGATTTGGAACATCTGTTGAGAGTAACCTGAGAGTTGGGGTGGGGTGGGATCTTGACTGTAAGGATGGCCTTGCAGCATTGAGGGCCCAGTTGAATTGAAATAGCAGAAATTGGTAATGGAAAAAGGAAGATGAACTTTGAGTGAATTGAAAAATCAATCATGGTCCCAGAAAATGAAATATAGCTCTTTTTTTTCCCCACAGCACAGGCAGGAGACTATTAGGGCAGAATGTTGTGTATATTGTCAGCTGCTGGCACTGAATTGGGAATTTTTTGCTTAATTATATTTTTATTTTTATTTTTTTGTTACTGGAGAGGGTTCAGTGGGGGTGGAGGGAGAGAAGATTTCCCCCTCTCACTTCAAAAAATCTCTTCTCTCTCTCTCTCTCTCTCTCTCTCTCTCTCTCTCTCTCT
>NW_020954583.1:18073047-18089234 GCF_900497805.2 Vombatus ursinus
CGTCCATCCTTTTCACTCTTGAATTTCAAGACATCTGCAAAAGAAAAACATCCTCAGAACTTTTGGACCCAAATTGACAAGGTTTCTCTGACACTAGCAGTTGATTTAGATTTACTCAGGGTTCAGGGTGGTTAGCAGGATGAGAACAAGAGAAGGTCAAGGGGCCAAGAGATTTCCTGGGCAGAGGAGAGAGCATATGGAAGATGCTTATGTGTTAGTTACAGAACTTTCTTTTGAAAAGACCTTTGGAACCCCTTTTTACCTTAGGGTATAGATTCAGAAGGAAAAGAGGACCTTGTTTGGGATTGATTGTTGCTCAGATGATGATGCCCAGGTCACGGGGGCACTGTCAAGACGATTACCTAAATGGTTTTAAAACCAGAGTGGCCATCTGTATTGGTACCACAGCTTACGTGACCTTTTTGGAGTCAACAGACTAAAGACTTAGTCTTTACTACTCACAGCATAGAAGAATAATTAGAAAATTCGTATTATTCTGTTATGTTTCAATTGGAAGCTATTTGTTTAGTACAAGAGTTTCTCTCACTTTATTGTTGGTTATTATAAATGAAATAATATTCAGATTACCCAGCCCTGGCAATTTGGCCAAGTTCAGCTAATATTTTCATGCACAATGATCAAATTATAAAACTTGACTGAGAGGATGAGCCATTAGTTTTTAGAATAGTAGCACATATTTGTGCTAGATGGTTGTGGAAGATGGTTGATGGATTTTTTAGTTATCTCTTCTCAATGAGTAGAATTACAGCATGTTTTCCTCAGAGGGTTTAGAGTTTTAGAAAATTTTCTTTTTGCCACCATAAGACCGGAACACCCTTTTTATCTGCATGAACTTTTGATTGTGGTCAGGGCTTGGTCTTAATTTGGATATCATTCAATCAACAAGTATTTATTAAGTACTACTAATCGACTAGTTCACCTGTGCTAGACCCTGAAGATATAAATATAAAGAAAGAAATGATCCCTATTCAAAATGTGCTTACGTGGGAGAGACAAGAAGTATATTTTTCAACATATACAACATAAAGCTTATAAATTCATACATACACACATATTCACACACACATACTCGAGGACACAAGGTGCTGTGCAAGAGGAGGGCATTACTGGCATGTGGAAAATTTGAGAGATTTCATGCAGAAGATATCTGAGCTGCCTCTTAAGGGGAGAGATAGTACCCTAATTCCTTCATCTAAGAGACTTTTCTTAACTCTGTTCTTTTGTAATTCTTCTGGTTATCTCAGTAACCTGCTTTGCTTTAAAATCTCTGTATCATTTCTTTCCCTATTTCTCCTCATCAGAGAAAGGTGTTCATTTTTGTGGAGAGATTTGGGGGGGGGGGCTTGGATAAAAGAAAACTTGTTTGAATGCCCTCTACATATATAGAATCCTTTTATAATATTGTAGATAAAAAATTGTGTTACCCTTAACTTGGTTTGGTCACCAGGTTTGGCATATTTAGGAATGTTCAAGTTTGGTTAAAAAAATAAATCTAGAAAAATAACTTCTTTTCAGTTTTCAGGAATACATCCCTAAATTCTTCAGACAAAATTTCCCCCCCGCTTTACCACATTATTTCCCCCAGGCCTTAAACATCTCGAGTCTTAGCATGCCTAAAATTGACCTCACCATCAAACTAATACTATGCTCTTTCCAAATAAAAGAAACATTATATGTTATGATTTTTTAAAATATAGGGTGTTCATATATTATTTTCCCCAAATGAGTTATAAAAATTATGTAATGGAAAATGTTTAATGTAAAACTGTGCAGGATTAGTTTTTCTTTACAATTAATTCCTGTACACTGGCTGAGGATGGTCAGCTGCAGTGGTTCTCAAAGGGTAAGTATGGTGAAATGTTGGAAGTAATGGTATTTCAGATAAATAAAAATGTATAAATAAATTTTGCTTACCTAACATGTATGGTAACTATAGTATTCATAAAATAGACCAAATTTGTTTATTATGTCCATGTGCTTACCTTAACACAAGCAGACCTTAGACTTGGAAAGTACTCAACAGAAAGTGGATGCTCTTATTGAAAGGAAATTGCATTCCAAGAAGTTACCTGATTTCCCAACTGTTCCCAGTTTAAATGATCCTCATTTAATAATTTGCTCATTTAATCCCTCATTCCTCACTGAAACGAATACCATTCTGTGAGCAAAAAATGTTTCGGAACCTCTAGTCTAGTTCAACTCAATAGCCAAGATTTACTAGTTTGATTCAGTTAAATTCAACCACCCGTTTATTAAGCACCTACTATGTCTAAGGAATTGTGGCCAATTTTTTAACCAGATCTATCAACCTTCTCTTATTCATTTTTTCCATTCACTTTCTCTGTAAGCATATCCTTCTCTGTAAACATATCCTTATCCTTAAGATCAGGAGATGGTAATAAAAAGTCACTGGTGTTGGGAAGACAGTGGAAGTAAAACAATCCAGAGATTTAAAGGAAGTCTAGGTGAGAGGTAATAAAGGCCAGAAGGTGGTGAGGAATGGACAACAGAGATATTTTGGAAGTATAGAATCATCGGATCATGTATTTAGAGCTGGATTATGACCTCAAAGGTTATCTTGTTCCACTCTTTTATTTTTAATTGTTGGAGAAATGCAGGCAGGCCCTTGGAAATTAACTGATTTCCTTTAGGTGTAGTACATGACAGAGACTGGATTTGAACCCACATATGCTCAGATATTCAGCAATTTTTCCACTGTACACAATTCTTCCTCAGCAGAACTTGGCAACTCATTAAATGTGGAATGGCAGAAAGAGAAATATTAAAGATGACTCAACTATTTCAGCCTTTTTGCCCGAGGAGAATAGTGAGTTTCATCAACAGAAATAGTGGAGTTAGGTGTAGGGGCAAGTGTTTTTGGGAAAGTGCTTAGTCAAGTTTTGTATGTGCTGAATTGGAGGTACTGGTACACTCTCCAGGTGGGTGGTTATTCTACCAGGCCCTAGTTGGAATTATGAGGGAAAACTCAGGGAAGAGATGATACAGAAAGGTTGTCTCAGTTTGGGGGAACTTTGATTTTCCTGAAATCTTTGACAACCAGGAATTGTGAGAAGCTACAGAAAATGCTGATAGTGATACCTAGAAAGTAAGATTGATTAGGTAGAAGTTGCTGAATTTTGCTTACTTTTTCTCCCATTCCTCTCTATTCAGTGATTTTTGAAAATAAGTGCTTTCTGTTTACTTATATAAACTATGTAGCAGCACCAAGACCAGAAAACCTAGCTCTTTTCTCCTTTTTATGACAGGCTTCTACAGATAGCATGTGTTTTTTGAATGTAAATGATTACTAATATTCTCAAGGTAGTTTTCTGCTTTCTACAAAGAGCCAAGAAAAGCAACTTGTATATTTTAAAATTACCAAACATAATTTTATGAGCGAACTAAGTGCGGCCTAAAAATATATTATGTTTTTAAGCCCACAATGTGACTTTAGATCTGGAAAGAGTTTTAGAGTATTGCAGTTATTTCAATTTTCCCTGCAGTTTCCTTTTTTGAGGGCAGAAAACTTTTTTGTCCTGTGACTTCAAAATTTGCAGAAATTTTCTGTCTTTTTTTTTATTATATTTCCTAGCTCAGTACAGTGCTATGCCCAACCTTGATAAGTGAATAGGGAATAAAAAAATTCACTGATATTTAGGGAAAGGACCATCTTCCATTTTGGATACAATTAAGGAAAGGAAATTATTCCAAAATGGGGTATTTGGTTGTTGGTTATTTTGCCATCACAATACTTGGTACCAAGAGAGCCATCACACACTTTCTACAACATTAATGTAAAGCTAAATTTCTGCCTACATACTAGTTCTAGTGTTCATGAAAGACTGGTAGTTTGAAGTCCTTTTGGTATGGTGTATATTGGAGATGTTTAAGGTTACTGATTAAAACTTCACACTGATTAAAGCATTGGGGAGAAAGCCTTTTTTTCTCAGTAGGTGATTCAGTTTGTCCATAGAGTTAGGCTCCAAGGAATGCAGATAGGTAGCTTCTTAGGTGACTCACCTCCTGGTGACTCCTGTTTTCCATCAGTTTCTGAAAGCTATCTCTTTATCTAAGATGAAGTTAAAGTAGGTATTATCACAGGGAAAGGTTATAATATTTAGCAGTGTGTAGCTAATTATTAATTAGCCATGTCAGAGGATAGGAACCAGGGACAATGTGGATAAATAGAATTCACGCAGATTTACCAAATCTTGTTTTTTCACTAGTCATTTATGCCCTTCTCCCACCAAACCTTTTTTTTTTTTTTAAACTTGGGCTCTGCACAATAAACTCACTTTCTAGTGAGAGCTAGAAAGGGGACCATCTAGATTTCAAGATACGAGTCAAGCATTACCTTTTATAATCTCTCCAATGTGCCTTCCTTCACTGGCTACCTTGTATCTAATTATTTTTATTCTGTATATCTTCATGTTCTTAACTATGTACATAGTGAGCTCCCTTCATAGACTACTTGAGACTAGAGACTTTCATTTCTGGGTTTTTGATAGCACCTAGCCACAGTGCCCTGCACATAGTAGGTGCCTACTAAATGATTCTTGATTGTTTGGTCTAGTTCAATCCCTTCATTTTCCAGGCCCCAAGGTTACACAAATATAAGTATCAAGAACTGATGAATTTGACTCCAAATTCCTTGTCTTTTCCCCCCACTGTAGTCCTGCTGTCTTGTCATTAATAAAGGTTGCCCAGATGATGAGTCCAAAAACAGATCTCTATGCCTTCAGTTAATATATTGATCCAATTGCCACTCTTTGGGGTCTTGACGTTGAACCAGTTACCTCTTAATCCTGGCCACAAAGGTACCACTAAAAATGTTACCCAATTCCTTGTTGATATCCATGTGTTGATGGAATTTTCTGTTATTACCAAATCAGTAACCCTATCTAAAAGAAAAGCAAATGTGTTTATTTTGGCATGATTTTTTTCCTCTCCATCATGTTCTTGAAGAACCCATGTTAGCTGTCAGGGATTCACTGGAGCTTTTATTATAAATTATTTCTATTATTATGTTTCTATTATATATGAATATACTATATGTATTACATGTATTCATGTTATCTCTTTAGGTGGGTCCCCTCTCCATTGGTCATCTAGAGTTATGTATTTGTATCCTCAAATCTTTTGTTGAGTGTCCCATCAGATTTCCCTAGGTAGAATTTAAAATTCTACAATGGAAGTAGACTTTTTTGTTCAGTTGTTCTTACCGAACTCTCCACTGACAATGTCCTTCTGACCCATTCCAGAAGCTTTTCCTGACTACTATGGTTGCTAATGATCTTTCCTTTTTTACAAACTCCTATTCTATTTAACTGCATCTGATGCTGGATTATGGACTATATTCTGCAGTTGTTGAATGTGTGTTAATCTTGTAAACCTAAGGTCCCTTTCTCTCTCTCTCTCCCTCCCCCTTCCCCCCAGTTTACTATTTGCTCCTGGAGGCCAGAAACCCCTTTACACTTGAACACATCCCTCATAGGATAACAGAGTGTTGCCACTTAGTAGGTGCTTCATAAAATAGAACACTTGCTGAATAACCTGAATTTAGCCTTCATCTTTTTTCTGCCCTTCCCCTGGGCCTTTGTAAGTGACTGAAAAAGGGATATGTCTCCCTTGGGTGCCCCCACAGGGGAGAGGAGGAGTGGGGTTAAGGGAATGGAATGCATATTTTTGGACATGGCATCAGGGGACAACGGAAGAGACTGGTTTATCTTGTGACCTTAACTTACATTACTTTCTTAGTCTTATTTTATATTTAGGAGGAAGAGGATTATTGCACAGTTTTGAGCCAAGAAAAGCTCTGTCACTTGAATGGTTTCTGAGGACCTGTGAATCTTCACACATGTTGGGACTCCTCACCATTTCTCCAGTGGTGACATGTGGAAGAAAGGGAAATGAAACCCTTCAGTGTTTAGCCATGTAGCTCTGGCAAATTCTGTGAGGGATGTGCGGTTCAATTTAGGTGAATGAGATTCTAGAATAGAGAGATTTCTGAACTTGAATTACAGCCTCTGTGTTGGTGATCCTGGGCTTTGATTCTTACCGTTCTCTACCACTGGGTAGGTGGAGACCTTCTCTGTTTGTAAGTAGGTAGGTAGACAGGTTGCAAAAGATTTTGTGAGAAAGAATTTCCTTGAGTAGATGACTTTTGCTGCCTGAAAAGGGTGGAAATGTTGATACTGACAGGTTGGGGGGATATTTTAGCTGCTTTCTTTAAAACTCCTTTGACTGTTTTCATTCTGTTGCTAGAGAACCTGGTTCTTATTGTGCAATAAATTGTGAGTCTGTGAAGTAAAGCAGGTATGTGAGACCAAACAGCAGGTCTAGACTACTGCCCAATTCAAGGAGTTGAAGGGAGTGTGTTTCGGGGTTGTGGAGAGGGAGGGTAGGAAGTGTAAGGGAGGGAGAGTTGCAGTGGTAAAGTAGGCTACCAGAAAAGAAACGTCTCCTTTCTTTATGAATCTGGTTACTGGAGTATACGTTTTCCTTTAGGATTTTAACCTTTTATTTATATGATATGTGGTTTAAAAAAATTAAATTGAACGTATCTGAGAAATAGCGGAGAAATGGTAATTCCTTTTAAGGAAAAGTTCTAAAACTGATTTTGAAACAAGTCATTATAAATATTTCCTTGAGTTATATATGATATTTAAGTATTCAAATAGCCTGGCCTTCTGCAGAGAATACCTATTTCTCAATGTGAGGTCTTAAAATACTTTGGAACTCAGGCAGTGGTCAGGGATTTTTTTCTTTCTCTTTTTTTGGGGGTGGAGTGGGTTATTTATGTTGATTCACTTTGAGTCTTGTCTGGACATTGATTTTCTTAGTCTTTTTAAAGTTTAAGGCTTTCTTACTTGAAAGTTATGTTAAAATATCCACTCAAGTCACCAACTAGTGCTGTCTCTTAATTTCACAGATGAAGAAACTAAAGCTCAAGTTTAAATGACTTTTCCATGATCACACAGGTAATGAGTGTCAGGATCATGATTTGAACCCAGGTCTTCTCACTCTGAAGCCAGTGTTCTTTCCACTATATCCTGCTACCTTAAATTTAGTAGGTTTTACCTTAATGTTTTCTGAGTTGCCAGGGACTTTTTAAAGGAGGACCAAACTGCCGTTTTAAAATGAGGTTTGGGGGTTGTTTTTGAAATTTAGTTGTTCTTTGTGACCCTGAGCCTTGTTATCTTACATAATTGAGAATTGACTCCCTCTAGTTTGCTGAGGTTCCAAGAGAGAAAAAGAGAGGGAGTGAGGGAAAGTCAGAGGTAGAGAAAAACCTAGCGTCTGGAGGTTTTGTTGGGGAGGGACATTACCAATTCTGTGTCATAATACCATTGCTCCCCAGTTTTGCTTAAATATAGATGGGGGTGTGAGGTGTAGGTATCTCTAATTTTCTAAAGGGTATGATGAAATTCTCAAAACAGAACTAGTTTTAATTCATTTTAATTTAAAAGTTTACATGGAGGAGCACATTTTTAGTGGTTAGAGATTGGAGGAGGGGAACTGTGTGCTGTGAATTTGGGGAAAAAAAAATAAAGCAAACCTTTTTCTCAGTAGGTCGTGTATAGGAAGTGTGGGAATGGGGTAGATGGAGGAAAGGATTGGTAAAAATTTGAAGCCACTCTGCCACCTTAGTTTTCTGTTGGGTTTCGTTTTTTAATAGAATGCAGCATCGACTCTTTTATCAAGGGATGCAGCTTTCTTCTTTTTCCATAGGAAAAATTTGGGAAGTTAAAATCTACCCTTCTTTTTGAGGTTACATTCTTTTTTTTTTAATATATTATAAATTTATTTTATTTTCAATTCACGGAACAAAACAAGCATTTCCATAACATTGTAAAATTAAAAAGGTGATTGCATGTGAAACTGCAAATCTACCACATACAACTTGCTATTCCTCCAAATATTTAACAAAATCCTTTTTTATGATGGTGTCTTTTCTAGATACTTTGTCTCCTTCCCTCTTCCTTTTATATACACCCCCTCAATTTTTGATTATTATTTTAGAATATTTACTATAAAATATTATTACAACATTGTAATATAAGGAACAACAAGACTGGAGGAAGGAGACTGCTGTGATGTGCTCCTTGTCCTTGAGGTAACATGCAGCAAGTCAGGAGGGCATGGCTGGAGTATACTTTTTTTTTTCTAGCTCAGTGGGAGATTAAATGGGCACATAAAGCCCACATAACTAGCTAGTGTGTAATTTATAGTTACCCTGAAGCTGTAGTAACTTAACACACACCCTTCCTTTATAAAACTTTCACAGAGTTTGTGTTTTCCCCACTATCCTTATTATTTGTTTGAACTGAGAATGCTCTCTTTTATGCTGACTGTCTCCATTTGGGAACCAGTACCCTGCAGGTGTGTAACCAAGAAGAGGTCATGTGGGGTGTGGCTGAAGGAGGGATGACAGGCAAGCATATGCAGGAAAAGTAGGCTTACTGTCTTTGAGGTGAGTAATGTTGGATATGTAGGTTATAGGAAAACAGTACTTTAAATTAGAAGGGTAGTGGTGGTGGTGATGGTATTTTTCCTCTGCTTTTCTTTTTAGATTCCCCTTGTCCTCACCATGACCACATTTTTGAAAAATAATAATGATAATAACAGTAACTTGACATTTATATAGCACTTTACAAAGTATTTTACGTGGATTATCTCATTTGATCACACTTCTCTTATAACAGTGATAATAATAACTTGACATTTATATAACATATCAGGGTTCCCAAAGCACTTTACATGGATTATCTTATTTGATTTGATCCTCACAACAGCTCTGTGAGATAGGTACTACAGGTGTTGTTATTCTAACTGTACAGATTATAGTATCTTCAATTAAGAAGTTGGAGGAGACCTTATAGATCATCTCATCCCACCATCTCATTTTCCGCATAAAGAAACTGTGACTCAAGTGACATGCTGAAGGTCACTGGGGTAGTAGGTGATAGAGCTGAGCTCAGGTCTTTGGATTCCAGATCCAGTACCGCTTACACTGTACCACTTGGAGAAATTAAGTAATTTCTCTATGGTTATACATCTAGTGAAAGTAGTAGTAGTAGAAGAAGGAATTTATATAGCACTTTCATTTCACTTAATATAAAATAGATAAAGAAGGGCCTGTTGCGAAGGTAGAGTTGATAGATCTTGGTCAACCAAATGGATAAGTCATGATTTTAAACCTAAGTTATCCTGATTCTAAGCTTAGGTACCACCTCTTCTCTGAAGCCTTCCATGAGCCTCCTAATTGAAACTATTTTCTTAGTTTCCCAAATTTTTCTAGGAAAGTTTGTCTATATCTTTCCTTTGTTCCCACATACTCTACCTTGCATTATTCTTGTATAGATATCTTTGCTGTACTTTTCTCTTCCCTCTGTTTCAACACACCAGTTAACATAGTGAAAAGAGAAGGAAGCAAATAAGTGTCAGAAGGCAACTAATGGCAGATAGAGCTGCCCTTGGGTCCAACACAGGGTTTGGGAGAGAGTTAAGCCAACAAGCCTAGTCTACTCAGTGTCTCCAATGTGCCAGACACCGTGCTAAGTGCTGGGGATACAAAGAAAGGCAAAAAACAGTTCTTTCTCTTAAGGAGTTCAGAGTCTAATGAGTGAGACAACACGTAAGCAATTATATACAAGCAAGTTATAAGAGATAAAGTGTAGATAATCTCAGAGGAAAGGCACTCGGATTAAGGAAGACTGGAAAAGGCTTTTTGCAGAAAAGATGGGACTTGAAGGAAGTTATGGATGAAGAGGGGAGAGAGTGTCAAGGATGTGGGACAACCAGTTATTGGATCTTAGTGTATGTGGAGGGGGTAAAGTGTGAAGAACGGAAAGGTAGGAAGGGGTTAGGTTATAAAGGGCTTTAGAAGTCAAACGGAGGATTTCATATTTGATCTTGGAGATAACAGAGTTGAATAGGGGAAAGGCATGGTCAGAACTCGCTTTAGGAAAATCAGTTTGACAGCTGTGTGGAAGATGCGTTGGAGTGGACAGGGACTTGATAAAGGGAGACCAGTCAAAAAACTGTTGGAATAATCCAGGCCTGAAGTAATGAAAGTCTGTGCAGTGTTAAGAGGAGAAAGAAGATCGTAGCTATCTAATTATACTATTACTATATTGGTATAATGATTTGTACTTCATGTGAGTTATCTCATTTGGTCATAGCTACCCTGTGAAGTATGGACTAAAAGTATTTGTATCCCCATTTTGCATATGAGGAAATAGGCCCAGAGAGATTAAGTGACTTGACCATTATATTACTTTATATTACATTACTTGTAAATGGAAGAGAAGCAAGATTTTGGGTATTGTTCCACTTCATCCACATTGCTGTTAGTTACACCTAGGGACGGCACAGAAGATGGTGCCAAAAACATACTAATAACAGTTTTTCCGTCTAATGATCATGGCAATAGGTGGCAGTCACCTGGATGAAGTAAGGTTAGTGTCTAGGGCTATCTCTACCATCTTTTTCTCTGCTAATGGTACCCTAATCATTCATGGTGTCTTACTCAGAATATGAAATGCTATTATAAGAGATTTCATAAGTTTATCATTAAGAAATAATTTTCTTTTTTTAATAAAACTCTTATTTCTCCTTTCTTACCTCTTATCCATTTGGTTTACCAAGATCTATCAACTCTACCTTCACAATAGGCTCTTCTTTATCTATTTTATATTAAGTGAAATTAAAGTGCTATATAAATTCCTTCCACTACTACTACTATTACTACAACTACCACTACTCTTCCTTTTCCACCTTCCCCTCCTCCTTCCTCTTCTTCCCATTCTTCAACAGGCTTTCATAACCACCTGCCTGGACTATTACAGTAGTCTCCCTTCTCTCCTCTTTACAGTTAGTCTTTTATAATCTTTTGATCTGGCCATGCATTTTCTTAATTCACAACCCTTTCATGCTTTTTTATTGACTCTTTGAATCAATTTCAGACTCTTTTTGGTTGGCATTTGAAACTCTCCAAAATCCTAAACCGTGCTGCCTTTCTTAGGTTCTTGCAGATGACACTGGATTTAATGTTACTGGACCTGGTTTCAATTTTTGACTCTGCTGCTTAATAGCATTTTTTAAAAATGAAGTTCCTATTGGCCAAATATCCATTTCTTAACTCTTCTTTTGAATTACTAGCCATTAAAAAAAGTTTATGATTTTTAAAAAATCACAGCCTTTTCCTAATATTATGTCCCCATTCAACTCTCCTGTAACAATTAAGGAAAAACAGTTATGAAAAAAAAAGCGATCAGTTCAGTGATGACAATACTCTTTACCCATCTATCCTTTAAAGTCCAACTAAAATATTAACAAATGCTTCTCTTCAGATCTCAAAAATAGCTTTGATTAGACAGTGTTCTATTTAAAACATAGACTGTGTGAACTCCTTGAGGGCACCAAATATTTTTGCCTTTCTTTGTATTCTCAGTGCATAGCAGAGTGCCTGGCACATAGGAAACACTTCATAAATGATGGTTGACTAAAACATTTTAAATTAATTGTTTTTGTTTTTTTTTTTGACACAGAAAATACATTCTAGCAAAAAGGCTGTCTTCTATCCTCTCTATCCCTTGAAAACATTTAAGTAAATCAACCTTAAGGAGTGATTGTGATCTATAGTACAAGTGTGGCTTTCTATTTTTTTTCTTTACTATTTTGTTGACACAAAGGGTGTGAGTTTGCACCTCTCTAATGCACTTACCATGAATTATTGCTTGTTATGTGTGATTTCCCAACTAGACTTCAATCCCTGTGTGATGGACCAGTGTTCTGCATAGTGTCTTAATATGTGTTTGTTTTGGTTTAACTTTAAAGAGGAGATATTAAGTGTCACATATGCATGAGATTCTGTTCATAATCAAACATTTAAGAGGACTTAGGGAAAAGTGTGAGCTGATCATTGGTCCCTTCTAATATTTTCCAGAGGCAGTGGGTCATAATGGTATGACTGCTAGGAGTTTGGAGACTCGGTAGATTCTGGTTCTGATTGTGAACTCTCATTTATAGTATGACTCTGGACAAGTCAATCACTTAAATTCTTTGGACTTTAATTTTCTCATCAATAAAATAAGGGAATTAGGCTAGATAATCTCTAAAGTTCCTTCCAGCCTTAGTTTTCTCTGATTGATTGTTTGAAAAAATTGTGCTTCATTAACACTTGGCTCTAGTTAATATGGATTGAGCACACATTTTTTTCCTCACATTTATCAATTTAGAATGTTATTTTTTAGATTATTATTTATTTTAGCATTTACTTTTCAAAAATTTTAAGTTCTGAATTTTCTTTCCCACCCATTGTGAAGGTAAGATGTGTGATATTAATTTATATATATAATATATATAAATAAAAATATATAAATATTTTAATATAAATAATACATAACATATTATTATATTACTATATATTTATGTAATATAAATAAAATATATATAAATATATATATATAAAATCATGCAAACACATTTCCATGTTAGCCATGTTGCAAACAGGAAAAATAAAGTGAAAAAAAATTAGAGCATAGATTTAAAAAAAAGTTTACTTTGTAATTCATTTTGCATGTATTAAGCACCTACTCTGTCAGTCAAACTGTATAGTTTCTGCTATGAAGACCCTTACTTTCTAGGGGGAATGGCAATATGTATACAAATAAGAAAATACAAGTTATATATACAGGAACAAAAAATTCAAGAACTATCAACTGGAGGCATTGGGAAAAGTCCTGTGTATAAGGCAGCACGTGGCCCAAGTTAAGGGGAGCTAGGGATTACAAAAATTGGAGTTCAGGAGGGAGGTCATTCCAGACCACCTTTGCAAAGGCACAAAGATGGGAGATGGACTTTAACATTATGGCATTCACAGAGAAATGATTGAAGTTCTCCAGTGAACAGATTCTTTGACTCATTTCATGCTACATAGGATCATAGATCAAGATTTGGAGGGGACTGTAGAGGCCATTGTCTGACCCCCAGATATTACAGGTGAGGAAACTGCAGGCCAGCATGGTTAAGTGCCTTGCCCGCAGTTATCCAGATCAGTTTTCTTTGCCTAAAACATGTTGCCTCCCTCAATGTTAATAGCAGCAGGTGCCTGTGATTAGTATTACTTTTATACAGCCAAATACATTTTATGGTTTTTCTTTGTACATTTGTTAGTTCTGCCTTATATTTAGTTAGCATTAGTAATGTATCAATGTAATGGGATGTGGATATGCATGGTTTAATCTTTGAGAACTATTAAAAGAATCTTTGAGACTGTCATCTAGTCCAGGGGTTCTTAACCCTATTCTATATCATGGACCCCCTTTAGCAGTCTGGTGAAGCCTATGGACTCCATTTCAGAATTATGTTTTAAATGAATAAAATGGGATATAAAAGGTTACAAATGAAGCCCATCACATTAAAATAGGTATTTTTAAAAAATGAATACAGAAGCAGGATATGGTGGTTCATGCCTCCCATTTTTTTCTCCTAGGAGGCAAGTGGATCACTTGAGTTTGAGAGTTCTGAGCTATAATAGGTCTCAAGCCCATAGTATGTCCACATTAAATCCAGTACCAATATGGTAAGTGATGTTAGGCAAGCCTTTTTGCTTGAAATACATTGCCTTTTTTCTAATAATTGCAGTCAAAGGCTTTCATTCCCAAATTGGAAGGAGGGTAGAATGTTGGTGATATATAAAATGTAAATTTAAATACAGTTTTGTCAGTCAGTAAACATTTATTAAACATCTTCTCTATGTCAGGGACTGTGCTAAATGCTGCTCAAAGTGAAACTAAAGATGGGTAACTCAGTTTGGCTAAGAGGTGTGACTAGAGAGTTGGAAAGGGAGGTGGGCCTAGGGGTGATGGTGAACTATTGTTCCTCCTAATAGTAGTTCATATTTATACAGTTCTTTCAGGTTTAAAAACCTATGTGTTTGTGTTGGAGACCATTGGTTTTGCTTAACAAGACCATTCTGAAATGGTACAGCTATTCTTTTCCCCATTTTATAGATGAGGAAATTGAGTCTCAGAGAGTTTATATGGTTTTTCCTAGATCTGCTGACTGAGAGTCTGATGCCCTTTGCATTAAATCACTCTGCCCCTCAAACATGGAGTAGGAAGTCTTTGGACAGGGAATATGTGCTTTTTTTGGACTTCATAGTTTTTCTACTTAGACCTCTCCCGGTTTATTTTCATCTGTGCTAGGATAATAGCTTAGAATTTATTTTTGGAAGGGTCTCCTGATTCACAGTCCAATGTTTTTCTTACTATATACCACATTGTCTCTCCCAAGCTGTGAGTACAATTTACTGAGTGAACACATACATGCACCTTAGGAGGAACTTGATGGCTGCCTGTTGTAACTGGGAAATTGGTTTCTGATTGTGATGAAGAATTTGTAGATTTTGGAGTAAGGCCTCCCCCAACAGCCAAGGTGTGCAAGCAGAGAGGCCTCTTTATCCCATGAAGAAACAAAAACTTGAGTGAGTTAGAAAAGTAGGTAAATGCTAAGAAGGTGGTGTTTTTAGGAATGCTGTATTAACATGCTAGAAATCAGAGATAATGTTTTCATGCTAGCAAGTCAAAGGATGCTGATAGTAACAGTGAAGATGACAATGATAATTTTATGTAGGGTGAGAAAACTCCTTGGGAGAAAGCTGTTGATCTTTTGTTTCTCTAAGGTCATAGAAAGGCAACTAGAATGTAGCTGTGTTTTATTTCACCTTTATAAATCTTTTATGAAAAAAAAGGCAGATGATACCCAAAGGAGCTGTGAACAGGAGCTTTTTCTAAGGAGATTTTAGTCATGTTTGGCCCTCTGTCTTTACATGATCTGCGTCTTCAGCACAGCATAATAACTAAAACTTTTGATTATGACCCTGACTTATTTTGAAAACATGCAGTTATGTTACATATACTGTGTTTAGGAAGGCAAGGAAGTTTGTGGCGCATTTAAGAACTTTTTTTTTTTCTATTAAATAAAAAGTGTTAGTCCTAGATTATAGGAGAAATTCAACTTTGAAGAAGGACTTGCAACTCTGTTGTTTCATATGATCAGGGTTTTGGTCCTATCTATTCTGTGCTTAAATGAGTGCTGTCTGGGGAAGCCCAGAGAATTTGAGAACTCAGGAACCATTGGGAAATTTAGGATTGTGATGATGAAAAGTTAATCATCATGACACAGTGCTTGCAAAATGTGTAAAATGAAGATGATAAGGTAACAAAATTTGTTATTGCAAAATGATTTGTCATTTAGGAGATTTACATTTCTAATGTTGATTTTTTGATTCTTCTTGTTTAAAAAAAATGAGAGTGGAAACGGTGAACTAATGTGGGTACCACTATAGTTAATTTAATATTTAAGGTAGTACTTAAGGATTTCACTAGTTAACTCTGACTCTTGGAGCTATGCTCTCTTTTACATTTTTTGATTGTTACCATATAACCAACTTAATTAACTGACCAACTGACTTAATCCTGGTACCTGCAGAATTATTGCTCCATATTACTTTGACCATAGAACTTTTCTAATTTGGGATTTCTCTTCTGGTTATTACTAATTGCTGTTTCATCTGATGGATCAAAGTATAATGTTGAGAAATGTTTGATAGTAGTGTCTGGACAAAAGCCAGGTCTGGAAAGTTTGTAGGTGGGGTGATTCTGCTTTATACACACGATGATGATTAACATACACGTAAAAAAAAAATCCTAGTACACTCCTGTTTTCTATTCACTCCCATTTTTCTCCAGCCACTCCTTTTGGATTGCTCAAGGCTATGATGCTGTACTGTGTCTGGGACAGGTGACTCAGATGAAAAAAAAGTATGAAAAAGGAGGAAAAACTGGCAGCTTCTGGTCATTTATTCTCATATTCTTTGTCTTTTCAGTGGCATTAATTACAATGATGTCCTGTTCTTTCCCCATTCAAATAACCCTTGTCAGTGACTGGAGATAACTCCTAGCCACTTCTTAGGCTCTCCTTGAATGAGGTTGGCCTCGGATAATTAGAAATAGTCTCTTCTCCCTTGATAAAATTGTTACACTGTAAAACTAAGCTTGGAAATGAACTTCATTGGATCCCTAGAAGAGAGAGACTGTTTCTTTGTCTCCAGTGACATCACCCCCCCCCCCCCCCCCCCCCCCCCCCCCCCCCCCCCC
>NW_020954583.1:18089247-18091711 GCF_900497805.2 Vombatus ursinus
TGTTTGGTATATCCCTATCAACTTGAATTTCTAATGTTTCATTGAATAGTATTGGTTGGAAATACTGGTTCTGACTTGCCATGGCCATCAATTGTTCCTAGAACCTATTGTTAATGATTGGGGCGGGAGGAGATCTAGAATGTTATAACTTTAAGTCATGCTGTATTAGTTAACCTTCAAAACCTTAGTTAACCATGTTAGATGTTTCATTGTGATTTGGAGGTGATAATGGCTTCTTGAAGGCTGTGAACTCTGACAGGTCCTACAGAGCAGGAAATGTTTCTCTATAGGCTAAGTTCATAGAAAACTGTGACCAGGTTGATGAATTTTTGGGAATCAGCAATTCTTTTTTAATTTTTGATTCATGTACCCCGCATAATTAAAGAGCCTCTTACTTAATCCTGGTACTTGTTGACTATAGAATTATGGGTCTAGTTATTGGTCTGGTGTCTGTCAGTGTGTTTGTTTAGGTGGGACTGTGTTCTACAGTTGGCGAGTGAATGGCCACTTTGAAATTATATTGGAAAAATGTTGTTGGCCAACAATGGAAGATCCTCTGGCCTGAATTGCCTATTAATTATATAGGGCTTAAGCTTCTGATATTTGGAATCTATTTTGAATCAGTTGGCATCTCATACTTCTGGTAGGTGAAGTTGTCTCTGGTACAGATGTAGCTGATTCAATAATAACTGATAAATAGAGTGAAGGGGAAAGGAAGACTACATTTAGTTGAAACTTTTTCCAATTCAGTGATCCTTACTTTTTGGCATTGCAAAAAATGACTTACCAGAATGAGTGGTTAAATTGATGCTGGCTGGATGAGACATCAGTGAGGAATATTAAAGGAAGTTATTAATTCATGTCAGAAAGAAAAGCAGACGATGTGGTGCCTGCAGTACCTGGAAGTATTACTTATTTGCAATTCTAATATGGTTCATGGGGCCATACTTTAGAAGAACTGGTAGATTGGTTCCATTCTAGTCCAGTAATTCATCATTCCACAAGTAGCTGCAGATATTAAGTCTAAAGGAAGGAGATTCTTATATTCCTTTCAGTCATTTGTGAAAGAAATGGCAAGGAGAAAAAAAATATGAGTGAACAAGACTTCTGGCTTGTTCTTCACAGTAGTATTTGGGTTCCATATTACCTTGTAGCTGCCAGGGGAGCAGAGCTATCGAATGGAAAACTTTTGTTTCTGATATTTATCTAGTTTGATATCCTAAAGTTTTCAGGCAACAGTTGAATTTTTAATCTAGTGAATATGATGTATTTTGGATTCTTGGTGTTTTGAGTTTTATCAACTAATATTGAAATTCAGTATTCTTTGGACTCTTAGGAGTCCAACTCACAGTTGGGTTCCTTCTGTGGCTCAAATTATGGCTTGTTATAATGATGTTAGCTTTTCATACTCCATGTCTCCTAAATGAAGACAAAATAAATCTGTGTTTTGCTTGCCTGTTGTATAGTTCAATTTCCAGTCATCGGTCTTCGTAGTTGATTTGTAACCTGTTCAATACAAAAGCTTTCCATCAATTTTTACCTAAAATAGCAACAAAAAAAGCTTGTTCTCAAAATAATCTAATAAAATTTAAGTATTTTCTCCTGTCTTCATTTGAAATGTGATTGGGGCAGTTAGTCTCGAGAGAATTAGTGTTGAAAATCTTTAGGCTTTTACCTAATTAGGTGTATTGTAAATTTTCCTCATTGGAATTAAACTCTATTTACCTCAGTAATGTTGTGAGGAAAAGCACACATAAATGCAGTATATTATTATGTTGCTTTGAACTGGCATATGGATTTTTACTATTGTCATACCTTCCTTAAACCCATATATATAGTAGGATTTTTTTTTTTGGTGCCACTGGGAAGTCCTGATTTTTTTGAAAGAGTAGGAGAGGAAGAATTGTTGTTGATGCTGTATAGATTCCAAACCATAGGTTCTATGAAAATAAACCTTTAATGATCAGAGCAGAGAAACACTTGACCCCTTCTGTGAAATTGCATGTTCTCTTGGTTCCGGAGTGTGTTTATTCTAATAAACTGTTTCCTGCCCAAAAGCCTGTTTTAATTGGTCTTCTTTCCCTTTTCCTTGTTCACTACCAATACCATCTTCCTTCCTTATATTATCTTGAGTCTCTCTGAAATAAAAGCCATTTTTATGACTAGGTTAGTCAAACCTGGAAGCCATGTGTTCTGACCTGTCTGCAGTTACTGTAACATCCCTGGCTAGTTGTGAAGACTGGAGAGTAATGTTAGTGTTCACAGTGTGAGAATATATATTTGAAGACAGGCTTTTATCTGCATAATTTTGCACTATTAGCATCAGCAAAGCCCTTCTCTTGTTTACTTTCTTGAGAGACATTCTTTTTCACAGTACATAAAAGATGTATCATCTAAAACGACCCCCCTTTTCAGATGGTTTTTTTTTTTTTTTTTTTTTTTTTTTTTTTTTTTTTTTTTTTTT
>NW_020954583.1:18091721-18112576 GCF_900497805.2 Vombatus ursinus
TTTTTTTTTTTTTTTTTTTTTTTTTTTGGCTAGGCAATGGGGTTAAGCGACTTGCCCAGGCTCTAGTAAGTGTTAGTGTCTGTGGTCGGATTTGAACTCAGGTCCTCCTGAATCTAGGGCCAGTGCTCTATCCACTGCACCACCTGACTGCTCCTCAGATGGCTTTCTTTAGAATTAAATGGGTTCTCTTGTTTCTCTTCTCCTTCTCCCCCCATTTTCTTCCTCACTATACTTTCTAGTGTGTAATTTAAGACCTCTTGTTTTTGCCTACTGTATATATGGGTTTAAGGAAGGTATGACAATAGTAAAAATCCATATGCCAGTTCAAAGCAACATAATAACATACTGCATTTATGTGTGCTTTTCCTCACAACACTACTGAGGTAAATAAAGTTTAATTCCAATGAGGAAAATTTACAATACACCTAATTAGGTAAAAGCCTAAAGATTTTCAATACTAATTCTCTTGAGATATAGGTGATCCCTATGTCTCTCAGGCATCTTAAAAGTCATTTATTAAATGCTTTCTATGTCCCAGAATCTGAGGGCCTGATTTCAAATTATAGCTGGGTGACCTTGGGTAAGTCAACTTCGCTGGGACTCAGTTTCCTTTAACTCTAAAATGAGGCATGAGATTAGGTGATTTCTTAAGCTATTTCTTTCTCTCACTCTATCATCCTATCATTCTTTAGGAGAAGTGGGCCAGGACCGTCATAATCATCATGTTTGGGGATTATTTTTACACCTGTAGAGAAGAGCAGGGAAAACAGATTAGTAGAGCTGTTAGGTCCAAACCTGATTGAGAACCACCCCTGTTACCACCTTGGGGTGCTGTCACTGGTGGGTATGCTTCTTAGCTCCAAACAACTGTGTCTTCATTTGAGCTCAGTCCTTACTCGGGGTAAGAGTGATTCACAGTCTGCATATTTAACACCTGGAGTTTTTTTTGGGAACCCTCCCAAGTAAGTACTGGCCAATTCTGACTATGAAGGGTTTGGGAGAGCTGTTTGTCCAGTAAGGTACTCTCTCTCACCCCTGCCTGAGGCAATATTGATGTGATCCAGAAGCGTAAATTGACCACTGAGGGAGTTATTTTGCTCATTGGTGGTTTCTTTGTCTTTAACTGGTGTTATAATTTATTTCCCAATACCTTTTTTTGGTTCTATTTTTTCTTTCTTTCTTTCTTTCTTTTTTTAAATTTAGAGGAGGGTGGAAGCTGGGGGAGGTGTAGATGTTTATTTTTCCAAATTCAGGGGAACTCTTTTAGAGTTAAGTTTTAGAATTAAGGTATGATAAATTTATTATAATCTCTTAGTGTTTATGTATGACTTTGGGCAAGTTTCTTTACCTATCTTTATGGGTCTTAGTTTTCTCAGCAGTAAAAAGAGAGAGGATTGAAATAGGTGAGACTTACCTAAGAGGTAACTTTTTAACCCTCTTGACCACTTACCTGGCTTTGTAGAAAGTGTCATGCTCCTGGTTGTTCTTGAACTTGGGGACTGGGAGTGCCAGCTAAGGGAGAGAGGGACTTCTTGTTTGTCAGTGGGAAAAGTTGGTTATGAACAGATGTCTAACTGGGATGATTTAATTTATCAGGGAGGGGTGAGAGAGAGTACCTTATTGGACAACCCAAAAATAAGGGTTAACCTAGACACTTTAGAGGTTCTAAGTGCTTAAGACTTTGGACTGCAGTTTTAAAATCCAAGGTTTCGAACTAGTAGTTAAGACTTTAAATAAGGGGACACCGTAATTACAGTTCTGTATGTGTATGTATTTTTATACTTACACATCAGTGTTATTAAACCTTATTTTTAAGTTTATTACAGGACTATGACCAAGACCAGTGGGGCAAGCCTTTATTTAAAAAAAAAAAAAGCCACCCCCTCCCCCTTTTAAACTAGTCCATCTCTATTATAAATATAGTGGGTAAAGATTAGTTACTGCCAGATTGAGTGGGGGTGTTGGGAACTAATTCCTGGTTTCTAGCTAGCTATCTAGAATGTAATTTGTAGCATTAGAATTGTGAGGGGTCACTATATTTTTTTGTTTTCAATGTTAACTCTCTGCGTTAAGATTTGGTGTATCTCCCCCATCCCCCCTTTTTGTTTTCTTTCTTTTCTTTTCCTTCCTTTCTTTTTTTCTTTCTTTCCTTCCTTCCTTTTCTTTCTTTCCTTTCCCTTTCCCTTTCTCTTCCTTTCCCTGACCCTCCCTCTGCCTCCCTCCCCCTTCCTCTCTCCTTTTTCGTTTGTTGTGTTTTCTGTAAATAGTGACTTAAAAATAGAAGTCTCTGTTTTGTTTTTGCCAGAGGTGACCTCAAATTCTTTTTTCACTGGGCTCTTGAGGCAGGAATAAGATTACCCCCATCTTTCTTTTTCATTCAAGATTGAGCTCAAGTGCCCCCTTCTTCATGAGACTTTTTTTGGTCTCCATGATTGCTAGTGCCTTCTCCTCCAAGGTTAACTAGTATTTGCTTTGTTTATGCCCAATATATGTGCTTACTGTTGCTGCTGCTGCTATTTGTTCTTCCTTCTTGAAGAGAACCATTGACATCAGGGAGGTGATGCCATAATATGCAAGTGAATTGGATTTAAGTGACAGAACCATCTGGGACCAGTGGCCAGATATGGATTAGGACTACTGGAATTGGCCCAGGATGCAGCGGGAGACCTTGTTCCTTTCAAGTTAAGGTCTTTAACTAGTCTCGGTTTGACTGAGGCTTAATAAAAAATGAGGCTCAAAGAATGGCCTCTTTAGAAAAAAATAGATCTGGGAGGAGAAGACCCTCAGGGTTGCTGGCCAGAATAGACATAATTGTTATTTACATTCATTCTAGGTCAATTAGGGCCCAAAGTGTGACCAAATAGGGCTTGGTCTGAGACCAGAGTGATTTGAGGTTAAGGCTGGTCTTTAAGAGAAAAAAACCAAAACAAAAAACAAGTTTCAGAGATTAAAATTTACATTTCCTTTGGGCAGAGCTCAGTCTGGTTAGGGTGTGCTTACTATTTCTTATTGTCTGGTTAGAGAGTAAGCTCCTCGAGGATTGGAACTATTTGTTTCTGTCTTTGTCTACTCAGCATTTAGCATACTTCCTGGTTCATAGTAGATGCTTAATAAATACTTGTTGATTGGTTGAAAGGAATATTACTACTTTGACTTCATTTTAATGTAATGATAATAATAGCTGACATTTTATAACACCTTAAAGTTTGTAAAGCACTTTACAAATATTATCTTGTTTCAAAAGAAGGGACAAAAAATGATTTCAGAAATGTAAATGCTGTAGTTTCTAGCTCAGCCTAGTAACCCCTTCTAAAAATGTTAGTATATCATAGAGAGCTCTAAATAGATAGTTTCCTTTCTCAGTTAATGACTGTTATAACACACATATGAATGGACACTCATGGGTACATAAGTAAAGTCCCGTTACAGTGACAAATATTGTTACAACAGAGTTCTTCATGCTCGATTTGTTTGATGATGCGGAGAATGGCCCTCAGTAAGTATGGATTTGATTATTCATCCAGGAAGTATTTACTGAGTGATCAGTTCTGTGAAACCAATAATCCTGTGAAATAAATGCCTTTTTCTGGTCCATCTGGTGCATTTGTATGCATAAGAAATGTGATTGTCTTTGTAGTGCTTTTTGTTTTGTTGGTAAGACGCTATTACCCAACTCATCCCTGTCTTCACCTTAGACGTTCTAAGCATTCTTGCTAGGCATTGACTGAAACAGAGCACATCCCTTAGAGAAAGAGAGATATCTTACTGCCTGACGGAAGGAAATGGAAAATAAAAGGGATATATGTGTGACATTTGCTTGGCTCTTTTTCCTGATGTGTTTATTTGACTTTCTGTTATCAACTAGCTACAGAGATATGCTGGGTGCTTGACTCCTGAAGACTGGACTTGAGAATTTGAGGGGTGGAATTTTGTCATGAGTTCATTACATATAAAGGACTTAGATACCATGTGGTGCTCCTCTTATTATGAGGTTTGACTTACTACTATCCAATAACATCTAGAGGTGCTATTGATCGGAGTGCTTATTTTTAACTAGAAATTATAGGTTTGCCCTTTTTTGTGAAGAGGAGACAAGGAAAGTAAAACTGTTCAGGGCATAGTCTGCAGTCAGGAGGAAATAGAAGAAAATAGACCCCCCCCCCCCCCCAGCAGCACCATGATTTGTTGATTACCTTTCATCTATATCTCATTTTTTAATGCTAGGTCTTAGCTTGAAATGTAGGTGCTCCCTTTCCAAAAATGTATGTGATGGAATAGAAATTTTTACCTTTTCAATGAACATCATGACTGAAGTAAAAGTAGCCTTAAGACTTTTCCCCTGAATATCAGAGAGCTTAGGGTAACTGTTGTGGTTTAGGTACAGCTATTAACTGACCTGCACAGCTAAGATGACAACAGATTTCAGCACTAGCCCTTTTTGAATCCCAGTGTTATATAGGATGAGTTTGTCTATATCCATGAACATTTTCGTGGGCTTATTACAGTTTCCCAAAATTGATTGGATGATTTTACACATAATAAACCAAGGTGCAAAGAATTTAACTTGCCCAAAGACACATAGGTAGAAAGTAGCATGATTAAGATTTGAGCTCAGATCTTTTGACTGCACATTTAATACTTCTCCATGACTGTGTTGGTTTAAGAGGTATTTTACAGGTTGTCCCAAATGTTTTAGGTAGTTTTATGCTATTAAAGCTACTAAGACTTTTGGAACACCTCATAGATTGCTACTTCATTAGGAACTAGACTTCACATTTCAGAAAGATTAAAGATTTGAAAAAGAAAGAGGTTAGTGGGTTGCAGAATAAAAATGACTAAAAAATTTCTTAAGAAACACTGATCATGGGATAAACTTTTTATTTACCCCTTTTCCAGCCACTCCAAAATTAGTATATTTGGTCGGATTAAGGCATACCCCACTTAATATTAATTTCTCCTAGGAAAACATGTTAGGTGGAGCAGTGTTACAGGATGGTTAGTTCCAAGGGAACAGCATTATATACCTTACAATGAAAGGTTAAGCCAATGTTACAGTGAGGGTCTGGTGATAATATATTAGCGATGTTATGTGAGAAACTGTTGGACCATGTGACTGGGTATGAGTGTAGTTTCTCTTACAATAGGATGGACAGTTCGCTTTCAGTCCTTTACTCTTTGTTCTGCCTGGGAGTAGAGTTTATTTTTGCATTACTGAAGCTTCCCTACTTTTGTATACAGAGGCTCTCAGAGCAAGGGAGGACCCCATACTTGTAAAATAAATGTCCTATCTCTGGGAATTGGAAGTTTGATTTTGCCCTCCTTACAGAATCACAGAATGGTAAGGGTGGGAAGGGAACTTAGGGATGGTTGGACCATCTTTGCACAAATCAGAAAACCCTGTGAAAATTGAGTGCCTCATCTGAGACCACCCCAGTAATTGGCAGATAGTTTGTGCTTTTCATTCCCCATTGTCACAGGCAGCTAAGCCAGCTGTTCTTTCTCACAGCAGCATCCAGTAGCTGGGGGAAGGTTGTGGGGGTATGGGGGGTGGCAGTGAGGTGAAAGCTGCCTCAACTCAGGTCCCGTCTTCTCCACACTTCCTTTTTTTCCCTCTTTTTAAAAAAGTCGTGCATGTGCCCTGGCTTCCTCCTTTTTCAGACTTTCAACACTCAGAACTCAGTTAATTCACCCATAATCTCAAAATATCTCTTTAACCTCCTTTTTTTAACCCTTATTCTTCCAACTACCTGGACCTAGGAAAATTTCTTGCCACTTTCCTTTTCTTACTGTGAGGAAAGGAAGGAGTAAGTAAGCATATCTATAGCACCAGCCCAACTAATTGCCAGGTGCCATGCTGAACACGTACAGTTATGATCCTTGCAACAGCCCTGTGAGGTAGATGCTCTTATTATCTTCATTTTACAGTTAAGGAAATTGAGGGAAAAGTTAAGTAACTTCCCAGGGTCACCTATGCCGGTGGCTGGATTTGAACTCAGGTCTTCCAGGCTCTAAGACCATTGCTGTATCCACTGCACCATCCAGCTGCCTCTATATCTTCTGTTCCTTTCCACTTCTCTAGCTCTTTTTTAAAAAATCTGCTTCTGAGCAAAAAATGGATACTAATTATGTCTGATTAATCTTAAGTGACATTGATATATTTATGTAAAAAGAAGAGGAAAGTTTTGAAGGAAAATCACATAATAAAGAACTAGTGCCAATCACCATTCTTGTGAAAGTACCTAGAAAGAGTCCTTTTCAAAACTTCCTTTTACTTTGCTATTTTCTTGAAGTCGTACATCTTTAGAATTGGAAATCATCTTAGAAAATGTGAGGAAAATGTGGCCCATGGAGAGAAATTAACTGAACTAGACTAGGAGTCATAAACATTTATTAAGCACTTACAATATGCCAGGCACTGTGCTAACCTCTGGGGATACCAAAAAGGTAAAAGTCCTCTTCCCTCAAGGAGCTCATAATAGAATAGAAGAAGACTCCTGACTGATTCTTCTATTCTTTGAACTAGCATTGTGTCCAGCACAGAGGTATTTAATAAATGTTTATTGACTATTTTTTTTCCCTTTAAGCACTAGTATGAAGAATAAGCTGTTTCTTAATCATACTGTTTTTCTATTTTGTTTATTTAACTTTTACAGCAACAGTGAGCCCAGCAGCTTGGTAGAGTGGATAGGCCAACTGAATTAGGGAGACCTGGGATCAAGGCCTGTCTCTGATGTGAATTAGCTTCCTATATTCTCTAAGACTATAAATTGCAGAACATTTGCTAATCTTGAATTATTAAGGAGGAGTTTCCTTAGGGGCGGGGCTGAGGGTTGAGAGGGTCAGGAAGCACTGCCAATCAAAAATCACAGGTCTGGATAAAAAAAAATAAAAATTAAAAATTAAAAAAAAAAACAGTATTGTTTTCTATTATTTTGCAAATGCACATCTTTTCAGTAACCATTCTGGTTCAAACCTGGCATTTCTGCCTGGGAATCTCACATTTATAACTGTTTCATTGAGAAAAATGCATTCTAGGTTCCAAAGAATGACCTTAAAAATAAATGTTGAAGACTGAATTCAATACATTGGACACTTGTTGCTTTTTTCTCTTTTCATTTGCTTCCAGAGAAGTTTTTTGAAACAAATACTTAAATAAATACTTAAACACTGCTCTTGCTTTAGTGAAGATTTAAGAGTGAAGTTTTGAGAGGTCTGTGGTGTTGATTTTCCATCTCTTCCTACATCAGGGTGTACAGTGGAAGGCACCTTAGATTTAGAGTCATTTAACCTCTGTGGGCTTCAGTTTCCTCACCTGCACAGTAAAATTGGAGTAAAAAAACCTCAAAAGAAGTAAATGGTAATGATTTTTGGATTATCTGCCATTTTGGATAATCTGTTTCTCTTTATTAATGAGACTTAAAAGTTGGGTGAGCCTCCTTAACTTCAAGATTCCCTTGGTAATGGATCTCAAGACTGTTGTGAGAAACACACTGCTGTCCATCTTCTCTAACAGCAGTACAGCCTCCCTAAAGTCCCTTTTTTTCTTTAATAGTATTTTATTTTTTTCCAATTACATGTAAATATAGTTTTCAACATTGATTTTTGTAAAATTTTGAGTTCCAAATTTTTCTCCCTTCTTCCCTTCCCTCCTCTTTCCCCAAGAGAGAAAGCAATCTGATATAGGTTATACATGTGTGATCATGTTAAACATATTTTCACCTTAGGTTGTGAAAGAAAAATCAGAACAAAGGGAAAAACCATGAGAAAGAAAAAACAAAAAAAATGACAAAATAGTATGCTTTGATCTGCATTCAGACTAGAACTGTAGACTTTAGAACTATAAAGTCTTTTAACTTTGGAGTGAAGTTAGGGGAAGGTAAGAGGAAAGAGGTCAGGAAAGGAAATAAGTTCTTATATAGTGCCTACTATGTACCAGGTACTGTGCTGGTACACTTTCTACAAATATTAACTCATTTGATCCTCACAACAACCCTGGGAGGTGGGTGCTGTTATTACCAGTTGAGGAAACTGGGGCGAAAAGAAGTTAAGTGACTTGCCCAGAGAGGGTGACACAGCTAATAGTGTTTGAGGTTGTATTTGAGCTCAAGACTTCCTGACTCCAGGCCCAGTGCTCTAACTCCTGTGCACCATTATCCTTTTCCTGTCTCACTGAGTTCTCTAGGATATGCCCTTCTCCATTTCCATTGTTATTGAAGTTGAATAGATTTTTTTACATTCAAATTGAATATTTTCTAGAGTTGCTGTTGTTCACTTGTGTGGTGACTCTTTATGTCCCTGTGGACCATACTGTCCATGGAGTTTTCTTGCCAGAGATACTGGAGTGGTTTGCCATTTCTTTTTCCAGTGTTTTCTGTAGTAGGGCTAGCTTGTTGCTTTGGAAGGTGGCTTTGGTACAATTATATAGAAAGTGACTTTTATGAAATCGACTGGAACTCCCTTTACAGAATCATTTTACATTTCAGTCTGTTTATACTAGGAGATCATGCTGTGTATATTGCTCATTATTGACATAGGGATGTTGGAAAAGACTAACCTGTAACTTCAGCAAGCATTTATTAAATACCTTCTATGTAAGGTATTTTTACACATCAGAAACACTGCAACTACCGAGGGGCACTTGTTTCCCAAGGAAAGGGAAGAGGTTTTTTGTTTTTTTTTTTTTAAAGTAAGTGAATGCAGGTAACTGAACTTTGTAGCAGTTTTGAAAAGGTGGTTGTGACATGTCAAATTGAGTGTGAAAACATCTTGCTGATGGGGTGATCAACCCCAGCCCTAAGATCATGTCTCTGGAAGCCTCTCAGTTTCTCAGTAGGCCTCTGTCCTGTGAGAAAATTTTCTCTTTTTGCAGAACACATTATTTTATCAGAACAGACAGAGGGGTCCCTGGCCCACGGATTTTTGTCCCTGGCTGGTCCCAGGACTCTTCCTCCTGCTAGGTCCATTCCTCTGACAACTCCCTCAATGTTTGGTATACTCCCTACACTTTTCCATAGACTGCGTAGCTCCCCAAAACACCTGGACTCTAAAGTATCCCTGGCATTCCTTTCCCATGTCCCTTTTCCATATAAACCCCAGCACCATCCTCAGTCTCTTGCAGGGTTCCCATGCAACTCTCCCGCTTTTCCTAAAGTGTTACAATAAACTTTTTGCCACTTGACTAAGAGAAAGCTTGAGTGTGTGAATTCATTCGAGGCAACTCTGCCTTGGCATTCTTGGGGCCCCAGCACCCCAAAACTTCATCATTGCTATTGGAACAAAATGGAGAAAATACCAAAGGAAATAGTACTCAAGGTTTGTGAAGAAGGAAGAATATAGTTCTTAAAAAGGGGCTTTGAGAAAGCCAAAACTTTTTCAAGGTAATAAGTAGCTATGCAAAATAACTTTCACACTAGTAAGGAGCTTCAAAAGTGAGATAGCACATACACAGTTGCTTTGGTAGCCAAAGTAAACTTTATTCTATCTTCTTTCTTTGTGTGTGTGTTTTTAGAGGGTAGTTTGATGCAGCAGTTTGGAAATGGAAACCCATATCAGAATGCTCTCCATGTCTGGTTGTCATATGTCAGGCTTGATCTGCCAGTGGTTCATCCTGGTCTATGTAATCATTTGAAATTTTAACTCATTGTAAATTATATTCCTGTGTGTCCTTGGATTTTGTAAAATTGTGTAGTGATATTTTCCTAGGACGTGATTCTGTTGGTTAATAAAATATTTCAGCTCTTTGTCTGAGTGTACCTGTTAGGTGAACCCTTTTAGGGGAAATCAGTAGATTCATTTTTTTTTCTCAGTGACTGGATGTGTTAGAAAGTAGCTTTGGTTAAATGGCCCTCCCCTTTCTCCCTCCCTTCCTGTTCTTCTTGTTTGTTCTCATTCTCTTCCTTCTTTCCCTCTGTTCCTCCTTCCCTTTCTTCTTTCCTCCCTCTCTTCCTCCCTCCCATAGTTTTAAGCTTTTGGGACATTCAGTGTATCTGTATACAGACATACAGGCCAAGGAGTAAAGAGAAGAGGTACAAACATTAATGCATGTGGATGACAGGGGAGTCACTGTGCTAGGTGACACGTACATATATATGTGTATTGTTAAGAGCAATTAGCTGCTTTACTGTTGACCAGTAAGTGGCTATGTATTGATTCACAGGACTGAGGCACTGTTTTTCCATTGTGTGTGTGTGTGTGTGTGTGTGTGTGTGTGTGTGTGTGTGTATGTATGTATGTAGAACAAATTATTTTAATCATAGGATTATAGATTTAGAGCTTGAAGACATCTTAGAGTCCATTTAGTTTAACCTCATTTTATAGATGAGGTTTTACAGGTTTACAGAACTCCCCGAGGCAACACAGATATTAAGTGGCAGAGGTGTGATTGTAACCACAATCTTCCAAGTAAAAATCCATTGCTCTTTCCCCCCTTATTTTTTTTTTACTGCTGTGACTGTGTCCTGGATCAAGACTAGAGGGGTGGGTGGAGGCGGCTTGATTTTCTAGAAAAGGTGGTGTGTGCCAATAGAGATGTTAACTTCTGGATCTTGAATCAGCTGGGTGGGATGGAGAGTGGGACACACACACACACACACACACACACACACACACACGCATGCACACATGAGAAACTGGTCACTGAAGCCAGGAGAGGGGATGCCAAGTGTATAGTAATTAAAGACTTCCTTAAGGAACAGATGATTCCCACTGTGTAATTAGAACAATTATTGGTCTTCACCCTGGGTGACTGCAAATTAAAACAACTCAATTGGAACACAAAATCTGGAAACCACGCCCCAAACTGGTCTGTCTCATTTTGCATTTCCTCTTCTTTCCAAAGGTTTGGTGAAGTTGCTATGAAAGTAAAAAAAAGAACTGGGGAAAAAAGTATGATAGAAGGATAATTTTTTTTTCCAGACCTGTGATTTAATTGGTACAAGCTAATGAAGAACTTCCTCTGTCTATGCAGATCTAGTACCTTCTCTGTCACTTTGAGTATTAGGAGGTTGACTTGAGCACTGAAAGATTAAATAATTTACCGGTATATGAAGTGGAATTTGAACCCAGATCTGCCTTCATTCTGAGATTATCTCCAATTTATCCCCTATTGTTTACATTTTGATTCTCACCCATTAGACCATGAGTGAGCTCCTTGAGAGCAAGGACTGTTTTTACCTTTCTTTGTACGGCCCATGGGTGCATAATAAATATTTGTTGACTTGACTCTTGACTCGGAAACAAACTCTCTATCTACTATTCCAGTTGGTCTCAATTTTAGTAATAATTATAGCTCTCATTTATGCATCACTTTAAAATAGGATCCTGTGAGGTAGGTGCTATTATCCCCATTTTACAGAAGTGGAAATTGAGGCTCAGAAAAGTTAAATGACTTTTCCTTAAAATATGTCTCTATGTGTATATGTGTCTAGATCAGGACACTGGGCAAGTCACTTAACCTCATTTTGCCTCAGATTCTTCATCTGTAAAAGGAAGATAATACTAGCACCTACCTTCCAGGGTCGTTGTGAGAATCAGATGAGATAATAATTGTAAAGTGCTTAGCACAGTACCTGACACATAGCACAGTGCCTGGCACATAGTAAGCACTTATAAATGTAGTTGTGGTGGTGGTGATGATGATGATGATGATGATGGTGATGATGATGATGATGATGATGATGATGATGGAAGATGGAGAGTTGCAAAGCGACAAGGTCAATTTTGATTGGGCCATAGTGTAAAGAACATAAAATTAAAAATTTATATATATATATAGATAGATATAGATATAGATATATATTTGTATATATGTCCTTACTAGTTAAGTTTTTTAAAAAATTAATTTTTTATTACTGAAATAAAAGTCCCCTGATTAGGTCATTATATTTAAAAATATACATAAATGTTTTATGACTTTTTTTGTAAAAGAAATAAAGAAATTGAAGATAATCAATGTGATTATCTTATTTTTCTCAGAGTTAGATGTGATTGGGAAAATAGCAAGGCTGGATTCCAGGCATTGCTTTGCTTTGCTTTTTATTATTTTCGAAGTGGCTTCTTCTAGACTGTAGCTATCTGAAACCTAATTAAATGTGAAGTGCTTTTATTCCCCCTTCAACGGATAAACACTTTTAAAAAGAACTCCTTGGGCCTTTCAAGAGATTTTCATTTAAAATAATTTATTTGATTCGCTTTCTAATTCTGAATATTTTTTCTTTAAACGATGAGAAAGCTTTTCTTGCTTCACAAACTGTAAAATGTAGACCTTTCATTTTGGACAAGAAAATCAAGTAATGTCCTTTATTTCCCCTCTCATTCTACATACATTTTTGATCGCTTATATTTTAGTAGTTATTATTGATTTATAATAATAACTCATTTGTAGAAGGCTTTAAAGTATATAAAATGTTGGTCTGTGAGGTAGGTAGGACAGGTATTCTTTCTGTTTTGCTGATGAGGAAATTGAGCCTTAGGATAAGGCTTTAGGATGACTGCCCAAGGTCACACAGATAATAAGCAAATGGTACAGAGTTCTCTTGACTACACATTCCTTCATCATTCCACTAAGCTACCTAAGTCCACCTTCTCTTCCTATTATGCAAATGCAGCATTATATAGAATATACTTGAAAAATGTTTTAACAAAAGGCAACAATAATTAAAATGCCTACTGACATCTCTTTCCTTCTCCCTCCCTTTCTCCCTCTCTCCTCCCCTTCTCATTCTTCCTTCCCCCCTCCCCCCCCATCTCTTTTTCTCTCTCACAGTCACTGACACACATAAGATTATCTTCTGCTTCCTTGTTGGTAATTGATTGTAAACAAACTTGAGGACCATGTCTAGTTTAGGACAAATGTAATTCCCTTGCTTGTGTGGTTATAGCTACGGAAGTTAATGGAGAGTTGGCCTGCATTCCAATGACCCACCTTGAGTTAGGTTGTAATTTACCTTCTCCAGTCTAGACAGTTTTTGAAAGTTTATAGATATTTATAAGGCCTTTGGCAGAAAGAATTTGTAGACTAGTAAACATTTGCCATTGGCTGCTGCTGGAGTGAGTTTCAAACACTTTAGAATGGAATGCATTCCAAATGAAAGTGAATTAAAATTAATTTTGCTTTCAAAAAATCATGGTGTCTCTTAGAATAAGCATACACACAAAGCATATTGCAGAACTCAGAATGAAAACATAGCCCTCTAAATGAAACTCTGTGTGGGATTTATACTTAATAACACACACTACATATACACATGTACATATATTTTTCTAAGTTTATAATTTTCCCAGGTCAAAAAGAAATTCATGTTTTGTGTTATAATACACTGGCATGTGCTTTAATGAATGTGAACTATATCAGAGTTTTCTTTCCCTTATCCCAATGGCACCAAGTAGCAGCAAAAGTGTCTTAGTACCTATCTACCTGCCTTCCTACTATTCCCGGGATTGCTTCACATTTGGCTCAGGGGGTAATACCACTCCCTGCAACACATGTACTTATATTTTCCTTGTCTCTGTTTTATATTCATATTAAGCCCAACCCTTTGACTAATTACCACAGTTGACAAGCTTCTACCTTGTGCCAAAAATTACCATCCACATGAATCTTCTGTACCACTTTGTACTCGTGGCATTATCACTTGCCTTTTTATTGTATTGTAGTTAGTTGTGTGCACATCTTATCTCCCTGATGTGATTTTCAGCTCCTTGAGAGCAGGGGGCTGTAACTTAATCATTTTTATATTCCTAGCTCTTGTGCCAAAAAGTATTCCTTAAATGTTTACATGTTTAGGTAGATAAATGAACTTTTTAAGAAGAACAGATCCAAAATTTTTGTGAGCCCATCCCACATTATCATCAGAAGTGTCTAAGTGTCTCTCTTTTTTCTTGTTAGTGTGTTTGGTGCTACTGTACAGAGGTAATTAGACCTGGTTCTCCCCTCAATGTATTTGTAATATTGAGGTTAACAAATGTATTATGGCAGAGGGAAATGTGATAATGAATGCTAGAACTCAGGAGGAGTGTAGAGCCAATGTTGTGGGTCACATAGTAGGTACTCAATCAGGGCTTATTGAATTGAATTATGGTTTGTTTCTGTTGCAAATCTAATTTCTCTTACAGCCTCATTGCTAATTGCATGGTTGTTCTTATAGTAAACGACCACTTATGAGCATCACTATTATTTGAGGAAACATGGTTTGTAAAATGAGAGGGTTGAATCACATGATCTGTAGGGTCCTAGCTCTGAAATACTGATTTTGAGCCATCTTAGCAGCTGTCTATTGTGCATTCATTTTAGCAAATATTTCTTAAGTAACATTTGTCAGAAAGGCAATCCCTATAGTGGGGAAATTATTCCCAATGGAATTATTGAATTAATTGCTTGGAAAGTAAGGGGAGAAGTTGGGTTTTCTCCAGAAAGTCAGGTGCAGAGACATGTTTGAAAAATTGACATATGTAGTATAGTCTTCCTCTAAATTTCAAAGCTATACTTTGTTTTGAAAAAAATGTTTCTGATATTTGCCTTTGGTGTGAGGTTGAACATAAATAATAGTATTGTGTTGCTCAGAGAGGCCATGGCATCTCCTTCCTCAGAGGTCTTAGAAAAATAAGGAGAATTCCTTGGAGTCAGGCAGATGAGGAAACTGAGGCAAACAGGGTTAAGTGACTTGCCCAGGGTCACACAACTAGTGTCTGAGGTCAGATTTGAACTCACAAAGATGAGTTTTCCTGACTCTATCCAGGTACTCTATATCCATGGCACCACCTAGTTGCCCCCAGAGGTGAAACCTTAGGGTTGCCTTAATTTGTATTTCTCTTAATTATTAATTTGGAGCATTTTCATTTCAATATGGTTATAGTTAGCTTGGATTTCTTCCCTTGAGAGCTACCTGTCTACAATTGCTATCATTTTTGTAGAGCCTTTTTAAAAGCACACTTTTCTCTTGAAGTTAAAACTATTTCTGAAAATCCTAGATATGTCATCTCTTTTTTCATATGGGATAGTCTTCGTTTGGACATTTATAAGTCTAGGATTACGTGGGAGTGGAATTATGCTACTGTGTCACCATTCTTAACCTTTTCTGTATCTTGAGCCTCTTTTACAGTCTGGCAAAGCCTTTGGACCCTTCTCAGAATGATGTTTGTAAATGCAAAAATTAAATATATAGAATTAAAAGGAAACTAGTTATATTGAAATACAGGTAATAAAATATATTTTAAAAAGTTTGTGGAACACCCTTCCCTGTCTTTCCCACCCCCTAACTTAACTTTTGCACTGTGTTGGTTTTATCCACACACAGAGATGCTTCTATTGAGTTTTTCATGCTACAGAGGAATAATTATAAGACTCAGGGAGAGGGAAAGGTCAAATCTTTTCTGCAGAATATAGTGAAAGCTCATGTAACAAAGGTTTCCAAACTCCAGATGATAATGCATTATTTTGGGCAACCAAATGCTAGTTAAACTTTAAAAAAAAAAACACTGTTCCTTGGAGTTTTTGCACTAAATTTGCCATATAGAATAGAAAAGAAGTTATATTAATGTAAGGAGTCTAGTTTTGGTGGCATGTGTTCAGATAACCTTACAAGAACCTTGGTAATGAATGGCTCCTTTGTGTGGACATCTTCAGTGATGTGAGCCTCACTCTGTCCTTGACCCCTCACCCTTCTGCTTTCTGGGCAGGCAGACAAGTGCCATTGAAGCCCAGCTCCTTGTACCAAGGCTTCCAGTGGCTTCCTAAGTCTGTTACTGGGACCTAGTTCTTTGCTTTTCTTGTTATTTCCATTTAGTTCAACTGAGTGGAAATAATTATTGATTTGACATGTGCCCCCCCTTTTAAATTTGAAGTACATTAAAAAAGTAAATTACTTCTGTTTTTCATTAATAGATGTTACTTTTGCTTGTAATAGAGTTGTGAAATAATTTGAAGGTACCAAAAAAAAATTATTTGTTAAATCTTGATTTGGAAGCCTTTGGTGGAGATTTAAAAAAAAATCATTGAATGAATAGTCCTATTTGTGGTATTGACTTGATTCAAGAAATAGTTACTATCTGATTTTGTGGGAAATAATTTTTAAGGATTGTGACCTCATTCTATATATAGCATTCTAAAAGATATGACTTGGGGGAGAGGTATTGTTGATACATCATTTTCCTTGCAACAAGGGAATTGGTAAATGCTGGCTTTGGCATGACAAGTAAATGAGCTTCTTTGTTGCACAATATGCTGCTCCAAGTGGTGAAGTAAGGATTTTAATTAGCAAATAGACATTAAACTCTGTGTGTGTGTGTGTGTGTGTGTGTGTGTGTGTGTGTGAGAGAGAACGAAAATGAAATCGAACTTCCCACCTATTAGCCATATGAGTGGGTAGAACAAGGGAATGGTTGGTAGCAAAACAAAGGAATCTGCATAATTTTTTACTGCTAGGTGGTTCAGTGGATAGAGTAGGAGACCTGGAGTCAGGGTGGCCTAGGAATTCAAACCCTGCCTTAGACACTAGTTATGTGACTATGGGCAGGTCATCTAACTTATGTCTGCCTCAGTTACCTCCTGTAAAATGAGAATAAATAATAGCACCTACCTCCTAAGATTGTTGTGAGGATCAAATCAGGTAATATGTGCAAACATTAAAGCGCTGTATGACTGCTAGCTATTATTATTACTATTTCACATTTAAATCATACAGTTCGATAATAAATTTTTCTTTTTCCAACCTTGGGCCTCCGTTCCCTCATAAGTAAGATGTAGGGGTTAGGCTAGATTGAGAAGGCCTTTGAGGTCTGTTCCATCCTTAGGTCTATGGTCCTGTGATAGTATGAACTTCTCTGAGGAAAGAGAGGATGGGGGAGGTGTTGGGGGCCTGTAGTAATATTTCTTTTCTTTGTTTTTTAGGCAGTTGGGGTTAAGTGACTTGCTCAGGATCACACAGCTAGTGGCAAATGTTTGGTCTGAAGGTGGATTTGAACTCGAGTCCTCTTGACTTCAGGGCCGGTGCTCTATCCACTGCGCCGTGTAGTAATATTTCTGATAAGGGGTAGAACTGGCTTGAAAGCAAGGTATTCTTGGAAGTTCCAATACAGTGAACTAAAGCAAGCTTAGTTTATTGCATCTGATGTAATTTTATATCGAAAATATTTTTTAAAAAATCATAGCACATCAGTTAAGTAAATTCTGTGAGGAATTTGGCTTGTTTGCAAAATATTGAAAATGGGCAATGTAAAATTATATTTTTTCCCTTTAGGGGAATGGGGGGAGGGAGAAACTTTGTTGCTTTTTATCAAATTTGTGAAGGAGTAACATTGTTTTTTAAAATTTTGGTGTCAGTTTTAAAGACAAATTGGAAAGATAGTTGTGTTCTGTGCTGAAATTCTTCAACATCTCCTTGTAGATTTCCTAGCAAAGGCCTTTTGTTCACTATGCAGACTTTTTTCAATTCACATGACCACTGCTAAGGGATAAATAATTTGCTTATTCCCAGAGTTATGCCTCCCTCTTCTCTCCCCTCTCCATAACAGATTTCTTTATTTCGTGTGACCCATTCCCCATCTCTCCCACCCTCCCCCCAATTTAATCTTGCACAAAGGAAATCTTTACACTATTAGAATTTCCCACGTAACTATTTTAGAAACATTAACTAGAAAACTGTGCTTTCAAAATCTTTGACTCCAAAAGTCTTGATAACTCAGTTTCGAAGTTCGTTTTTTCACACATGCACGCTTGTTTTTCTCCTAACAAAAAGATTTTGTTCTACTAACGAGATTTTGTGGAGCTTCTATGCTTCCATTTTACAGCTGATCTATCTAATGGCAAGTACTATCTCCCATTGCCTAGCAGTTGCTAAAAATTACTAATGCTGTTCACTTCAATATCTTCCTGTATCATTCTCTCCCTCATAGATTGTTTATATTCTCAAAAGAGAGCACTAATGTAAACATTGATTTCCTTATTTGTAAAATGAGTATAATAATACTTATTTGATCATCACAATGGCCTTGAGAAGGGAGGTGCTACTATTATCATCCCCATTTTACAGATGAGTAAACTGAGGAAGACAGAGGTTAAATGACTTGCACAGCCAAGATTACAGAGCTGGCAGTTGTCTGAAGCTGGTTTTGAACTTGGGTGTTCTGACCCCGGATCCAGTACACGGCAACATTTAGTTATTTACACTGGGACTTGACTGGTTTCATTCCTTAGTTTAAAGTTGATTTGCTGATTAAAGTACATATTCACAGTAGCTAATTTATGCCTTATTGCTACTAATAAATTCAAGAAATAATTATAGAACTTTAGGTTTGTAAAGTACTTTATTTTAAATTTAATTTTTCCAGTTAACAGAAAAAAAAATTTCTCTCTATCTCCCTGCCATGGTGGGTGGGAGGGGTGTTCTTGTAGCAAATATGCTTAGCCAAGCAAAACAAATTCCTTTATTTGCCAAAGAAATCTCTTTCTGCACCTTTCTTTCCGCAAAGAACTGTACAGACATCTCATTTGGTCCTCACAACAACTTTGTATTGTTATTATCCCCATTTTACAGATGAAGAAACTGGGTCTCAGAGAGTTTAAATTTCTTATTTCAGAATCATTACAGCAAGTATCTGAGGTAGAATTTGAATCTAGATCTGATGTCAGGTTGAGTGCTCTGTCCATTATGCCAGACTGGAATCAGCTGGAATCCTGCATTTTTCTTATGGCTTTCATAGCTGACCTTGACTTTTTGACATAGGATGAGTATCTTAGGAGCTGCAGTTTATGTCCCCTTCTTTTTAGGGTACTTTGTGCTGTATTTAAAATCATTGGTGGGGCCAATGAGCTGCAGCTGTCTGAACAAATAGGTTCTTGTGGTTAGTGTCTGTTTTTCTCCTTTTCTTTCATTAGTTTTTTTTTTTAAACTCTCTTTAATTGGTAGAGGGTCTTAGCTCAGAGTTTATAAGTACATATAGGAACCATCTGTCTTTAATGACATTCATTCCATTCTTCTCTTGCCAGACAGGAAAACTTTCAAAATTATGCTTAGCAGTTTTGTGTTACAGGTCTTCCAAACTGGTTTCCTTCTCTTTATTGGCTACTCCTATGACCACTATGTTTGAGCTGTCATTATTAGGTGCAAAGTTTGTTTCTCTAGTTTCAAAATTTTAGTCGTTGGGTTTTTCAGACACTTCTCCCCTGCCTTTTTCCCCTTCTCAATATCTTTAGGTCAGGTATTTCTTTTCAGAAATAAAATGGCTAGACCTATTAATATTTCACTTTTTTTTTTTGGTTTAAGGTTTGTCGTTATAACCACATGTAGGGATTTGAGACTGAACAGTGTATCTTAAATATATTAGGTATTACATCTCTGAGCTTTGCCATTAATCTTTATTGAGGGAGGGTTAGGTTGTTGTACATTCTTAACCTACATACCCTCGGATTAAAGTACAGCTCAGCTTTTTTTTTTGGAAGAGAGGAGAGTAGTTGTAAACTGGAACCTTATTTAGGGTTTTTGAAACTATAGGTGCATACATGAAAAGTATTAATTCTTGGCAGCTGCAATTCTCTAGGCTGAAGCACATCATTTTGTAGACATGATGCAATTTAAAATAATAAAATGTTGTTTTCCCTATTTCTTTTAAGCAGTGGCATAGTTTTTGTTAGTGAGGATTGGTAATAAATAGTTTTAATACTGGAATTATCTATTTTAGGGGAAGCTTATATTTACAGGATACTGTTGCCTACTTTCCCAGCAGCACCCAGGTTTTTTTCTCCCCTTTCTTGTATTTTCATTTTAATTCACAACATTTAAAGCAAAGAAAATCAGCAGGATCTTGAGCTTGGTTTGAAACTGGTTTAGGTATGAATATATTGATAAGTGGTTACCATACTTGTTTCTTCACTAGTCAAGAGTTTGAAGGTGTCCGGAGGGCTCATAGACCACAATGAGGTCATCAGATACTGTCTGTCATGTTAAGGCCTTTGGTTAAAAGCATGGACAGTTGTGTTTATTTTTTTTAAGTCCTCTTAAGTGCCAAGCATCATATCTGGTTAGAAGCAGTAACAGAAGTCTTATTTGGTAGGGACACTTACAGAAATATAGTGAAGTTAGTCTAAGAATTTCAAAGAAAATCTGAAATTCTGAATTTTGTTCCTACCTTCCTGACCTTTAATTTATGATTTATGGTGAGTGGTTTGACTCCTGGGAATCAAATTTATGTCCCATTTTACTTTTTCTTTGGTGATTATGAGTTCTCCATTCTTTCAATGAAGATGTTCTTGTATCTAACTCGGTTATTACCAAGTTACCTCTTTATGGCCCTGGCCCCACCTTTTGACCATTTTATGCCTCCTTCATCACAGAGTTAATTTGTTACCAGATTTTCAAAGGTTAACATTTATTAAATCCAGTTTTATAAATCTGGAAGGGGTTTTAGAGATCATCTATCCAGAGTGCCTTAAAAATGAGGAAACTAAAGCCTGTAGAGGTCAGGTGACTTGCCCAAGGTAACAGGGGTATTTAAGAATAGGGATTCCAACCCAGGTCTTCCAAATTCTTTGACTCCATAAGTTCAAAACCTCCCTCATGTCTCTTACCTACATGATGTTAGCCAACTCATTCTCCCCAAAAAATGAGGAGATTGGACATTAGATGATCTAAGGCCCCATCCAACTCAAAACCCATGATCCCATGGTTCTTTGATTTTATTTAACAAGTCTTTTTTCAATCTTCCTGATTATTGAGGATAAAAGGTTTTATTTGGCATGATCAGAGAAGGGGTGTTCTGGTTCATCAAATATTCTCTTTAATAGGGTTGTGGAATTTCCTTAGAAGACTCCCTCTATCAGAGAGACAGAGGCAGAACACACAGAGAGACAGAGAAACAGGGAG
>NW_020954583.1:18112588-18117464 GCF_900497805.2 Vombatus ursinus
GAGAGAGAGAGAGAGAGAGAGAGAGAGAGAGAGAGAGAGAGAGAGAGAGAGAGACACGGAGATGAAGACCGTGTGTGAGTTTTGCTTAATGTATGTGTGGGAAAGGGTGGGGGGGGGGGTCTTCATTATTGTAGATGGAAAACTTTTGTAAGAAGCATCTTGGTTTTGTGGATTGGAGGCTCCCACATAATAGGTGCTTAAATAAATGCTTGTTGATTGACTGGGCTAGGGAGTCAGGAAAATCTGTGTTCAGATCTTGCCTCTTACACATTGAGCTGTGTGTCCATGGGCAAGTTAACCTCTGAGTGCTTTAGGCAACTCTCTGAGACAGGTAAGTTTGTGAGCTGCATTGTGGAATGCACATTTCCATACCAGCTGTTCTTTCACCAAGATGAAGTCACAGGTCCATGCTGGGAGGATGAAGGGGAAAGTAAGAACAAGTTGTTTAAAGAGCCTTAGGCCATCTGATTTACACAAAGGGTATATCACTTTTAACCCATAAAACATAATTGTGTTTTGTGATGTGAAATTTTGGAATCTGTGAGAAGATTTGAAATAATGGTACTTTGAGATAGCCTTTTCCTTTGAAAGCTCAGAAAAGCTTTGTATCCAGATTGATTTCTTTCTTTCTTTTTGGAGTCAGTTGGAGTTAAGTGACTTGTCCAGGGTCACAAAGCTAGTAGGTGTTTGAAGCTGGATTTGAACTCCTGACTCCAGGCTCAGTGCTCTAACCAGGGCACCACCTAGCTGTCCTGATGGATTTATATTCTAAAATTTGGGGGAAGAAAGTTATCCCAGTCACTGATATGGGCAAGTGGGCATACACAGTAGGTAAAGTGATTTGTAGCTCTTTGGATATCAGAGCCAGTACTTGAATGAACTGAACACTAATATTCTGTCCATGTAAGACTAGGGCAGGAATAGATTGAAAACATCCTTTAAACCTATTGCCTTAGGACTTGCCTTCTTGCCTTGAGTCTTTTTCTTATAGCAAAATATGGGTTTGATACTTTGGGACAGACTTTGATTACTTTTTTTTAATTTTAAGTACTCTTGGAACAGGAAATTAAAGATTTTAGTTAATCAGTTTTCAGTTGTGTCCAACTCTTCATGATGCCTTTTAGGGTTTTCTTGGCAAAGATACTGGAGTGGTTTGCCATTCCCTTCTCCAGCCCAATTTACAGAGGAGGAACTGAGGCAAACAGGGTTAAGTGACTTGCCCAGGGTCACATAGCTAGTAAGTGTCTGAGGCCAGATTTGAACTTCTGAAGTTCTTCCCGATTCCAAGCCCAGTGCTCTATGCCTAGCTGCCCGCATATCAAACTGGGAAGTAGTATAATTACATTTAACCCCATTAATTAAAAAAAAAAAGGAGGGAGATGTTTTTTATGAAGTTGAGACACATTGAACTAGACACAATGGCAATACAAATTCTCATTTTATATTTTGATTTGATTATTGGGAAATATAGTCCAAACTAGGTGATTGATAGAGGACAACCTAATATGCCTAGATGTCAAATTTTTAAAACTTCTCCAAAGTAAACCATGATGTGTCCAAAGAGTTCATTTTATGTTCTTAATCAGATGTTGCCAGAAAGCAAGGAAGACCTTCAGCACATTGGATGAGCAACCCTTGTGTATTTATGACAGGACATGGATAAAAATTGCACTGAATGGGCCAGCAACTGATGGGTTGCTATCTGCATCTCTGGAAGGGATACCCTTTTTGTTGAGATAACAGAGCTATTTAAGTATGTTGTTAGTAGGAAATAAGTGATTTGAAGTCCTGAGGGAAGATTATAGTAGAGAGACAAAAAAAGTTCTGGGGAGTGTTTGGGGAGCTTTTAAAAAAATTAGCATAATTTGCTTTTGCTAGTATAGATTTACCTTTAATTGATCTTTCTTGCCTGTTTGTGACATTATCAACAACTATCTGCATTTTTTCATTTGAACTCTGAATATTTAAAGTGCTCGATTTCTTATTTTCTGTTTTTTAGGAGTGCAAATGCTCTATGAGCCTTTACTGTTCCTTTGAAAAAGAATGCTTGTTTCTCTGGTGTCCTTGGGCAGTTTTCTCCTAGAAAGAGGTCTTATCTATTTTTATTTTCCCTAATGACTTTTGCATGACACCATCTCTTTGGTATTTCCTCAGAAAGTTTGCTGCCTGAAGTTCTTGACACCAGGGAAGAGGATTGTTTGTGAAGGATAGCACTAGGGAAAAGAAAGATTTAAAGAGCTTTTTTAAAAAGTCTTTTTCTTTAGAACTTGAGATAATTTTATTTAAACTTTTAAGTCCTTCCTTGTTTTCTGTACTCCTAAGCTCTGGCTAACATTTGAATCCCCACCAGATAAGATGTTCTGCTTATACTTTTAAAATGACCAGTGTCTTTGAGAGGCAAGGTTCAGCTATCATTTGAGAAAATATCACATGCCTAGCCGGCTAATGTTTAAATTTCTCAAGTAGGAGTCATGAAACAAGGTCAGCTTAAATTCCCCAAAAGAATCACTCTTCGTTTTGGAGTTGTAGGTTCTTGGAGCACAAATTAATTTTTCTGCAATGAGTATCTTTTTTTTTTTAAGGGAATGAAAGAGAGGTGTCTTTCTTTTATATATGAAGTAAAAAAAAAACACTGTCTTGTTTCATTGTTTACAGAAATAAAACATGGCAATCAAAGGTTAAGTCTGTATTTTTGTAATAGATTTCACTTTTTTTATGGAGAAGAAAGATAACTGGACTGAAAATCCAGATTTCTGGTTCTCCTGCTAGCTGTTTGATGTTAGGTAAGTCATTTAACTAATCTGGGCCTGACTTCCACTGCCTCTTCTATACAGTCCTTTTCAGTTCTTAATTTCCATGATTTATTTAAATGGTCTCCCTTTTTTGGTGATTTTTTGCATTTTGTCTTTTTTCTTATAATTGGTTAGACTGATGTTTTTCTGCCTTTTTCAGTCCCAAGTCATTTGTAAATTTGCTAGGATATACCAACCCATCTATTTGTATATGAATGTATCTGTCCCTTCCCCACCTATAGGCATGCATACTTGCATATTTACGTGTATACTTGCATGTTTATGTGCATGCCAGTTATCCTTTTCACCATAGTCATTACCACTTTCACCCTCTTGGTTAAAATTTAGCCAAGGATGATGAGGAAACATGTATCATGACCCAGAGTTGTTGAAAGTAGGTAGGACTGAGCTTGCTTCTCAGGAGGTCAGAGGTGAGGAAGGTTCCATCCTCTTCTAGATTAGACTTAGCTTCTCTTCAGTTCCACAGCCATAGTTTTCACTCCTGACCCCAGGCATCCATCTCATAAATACAGGCCATTGCCCATCAGGGTGGAGGTGGGAAAGATCAGGTGAGAAAACATAGTAGCTTACTTAGAACAAATCCAGTGTCATCACTGTGAAAACAATGTGTACCACATGTTCTACTAATGGTGGTTCAGTGGTATCATCAGTGAGTGAATAAATTCTTAATGTATGCCAAGCACTGGAATTTAAAGAATGTTAAAAACAAAACAAAACAAAAAAAAGAGGTCCCAGCCATCAATGAGTTCACAGTCTAATAAAAGGAGATAACATGCAAATAATTTTTAAAATGAGATACATGATACACATGCACCTGTAAGATATATACATTGATGTATATGTGTATACTAATGTATACAAGACATATACATTGGAAATGAAAGGTAATCTCACCAGAAAGGCTTTGGAGTGAAAGGGGTTTGTGTAGAGAGAACCAGAAAAAGCCTCTTGTAGAAATAGTCTTTGAGCTGAGTCTTTTAGGGACACCATGAGGTAAAGTTGAGAGATAGTCTTCCAGGAGAGGGGAATGGCAGATGAGAAGGTCTGGAGTGTCAGGTGTGAGGAACTGTAACTAGACCAGTGGGCCAGTGTCATTGTATTTTAAAGTATGTGGAAAGGAGTAAAGTATAAGAAGACTGTAGGGATAAGAAGGAACTAGATTGGGAACGGCTTTAAATTTGGGTGGGTGGGTAGGAAGAAACACAGGTCCAGATTTTGCCTTTTTTTTCCCCCATAGTAAGATGTTTAGGTAAAGGCTATATGGGCTGTTTTAGAGATGGTTAAGTCGTGGTAAGACAGTATTTCTCAGATGGACTTGATCTACTCTTCATTCAGGATTGTGATCCACTGCCATTAATTTCCTGTGGATTTTTTGTTTGTTTGTTTGTTTTTTTGTTCTTTTTGCTTAAAGCCAATGAAGGTTTCCCTTATTGTGGTCTAGTAGTTTGGGTTCCTGAGAAAAAGAAAGTGAGAGGAATTTTCAAAGTCGGCCCATCTGAATAGACTCTCTGTCTTCCAAGGATCCTCTCCTTCCCATTCAGCTTTGAGTACAGAACTACTTTTGAGACCCTCTGCTGACTCATCAGCTCTTGTGGAGGTAAAACACTGAAGAGTGGCACCCGAGTAAGGACAGGGGAAGACTTATTAAGGGTATAACTGTCTAAATGGAAGCTCTTTTTACAAAAGTCTGGCACTCAGTTGAATTTCCTTACTCTAAATTACTGTGAAGTAAAACCCAAGAATGTGTTGTACAATGCTGTTACTGTTGTTTCCAGTGGGAGCTTCCAGAGTGCAATGAGGGCTTTCTCTGGCTTACTAAAATCCCCCACTTGCTATAGGCTTTTACATAGCTTGTTCTCTCTGTATGGGTGTAATTGGAACTGGGGAAAGGGAAAGAAGAAAGCAAAGGAATAGTCTGTTTTTCCCCAGACTTCCAGCAGTTGACTGGTTGGTTAGGGAGGTGAATATGAATGGTGAATTTGTGAGGGGACTGTGTGTGTGTGTGGTCCCCCCATGGATTGCATGACCATGGGTCTGTTGGATGTCTGCCAAATTGATATTCC
>NW_020954583.1:18117494-18140568 GCF_900497805.2 Vombatus ursinus
CCCCCCCCCCCCCCCCCCCCCCCCCCCCCCCCCCCCCAATGTTCAGCGGCTCCTTATTGCTTCTAGGATGAGATACAAACAAGCATGGCCTGGAATTTTAAGCCCTTCACAATATTGTTCCTATCTAACTTTCCAATTTCTGTTCATATTATATCTTTTCACGTGGTCTCTTTTTTCATTCAAACTGACCTAGTAGTAGTTCCAGTATTTGACATTCCAACTCCTATCTTTGCACATGGTCCCCCCTTCTTAGAGATGCCCTCTTAGAATCTCAAGCGTCCTAGCACACAGTTCAGGTGCCATCTTGGACAGGAAGTCTTTCCTGATTCTTTCAGCCTTCATCATTCACATTCTTTCCTTTTTGAATTTGCTCTTTTGAATTTTTTGATTTAATTTTATTTCATTTTTCTCTGTGTTTTTAAGATTTAAGATCCTTCAGGACACGAACTGTTTTATTTATTTGTTGTTTTTGTTTCTTGGTCTTTGTGCTACTAGTAACACAAGCCGTGCCTTAGTGTAGCAGGCAGGTAATAAATATTTGTTGAATTAAATTGAATGTAGGAGAAATGGGTTGTGGTAGGGACACTAGATTTTTACTTGTACCTTCTGGGAGAACCATTGGGAGTTCCATTTCTTTTCATACTAATGAGCTATAGGACGGCCTCCTTCAAGTCATATTACAGAATAGAAAAATTCTGAGATCCTGTAATGACCTAGTCTTTATCTCTTCCACTCAGTCCCCAGTTTAAATTAGTAGGGTTGTTGAAAGATCAGCCAACATAATGTATGGGACCGTAAGCTCTGTCTGAACAAGGATGCTACCTTGTTCTCCTTTATATGCTTCATAATGTCCTGCCTTGTTGATGCTTAGCATGAATGAATGCAAACACTTTGAAAAAATGTCTTCTTGAGTCACAGCTGGATTTCCAGAATGTTTTGTATACTGTGGAATTTTTGTTCTTTAGGGTTTCATCTTCAAGAGTCTTATTCGTCTTGTGTTCTTTTGGGGAGTTGGGTTTGCTAGCATTGCCAAGGAATTCAGGGAGGTGAGACTTTTTATTAATTATGATTTGGGGAAAATTTATTAATTATGATTTGGGAAAAAACAGTTTAGATTGGGATATGATGTGTTTAAAAATAAGTAGGTATCTATTCTGCATGCATACAAAGCTAAATCTTTGACAAGAAAACTCAAAAATAATTTTTTAAGGGAGATTGAATACAAATCTTACAATTAGGTTAATGTATGTAATATAATATAATGCTGTAATAATCATTGTAAAAATCACTTAGCTCTCCAAAGAATTCAGAGCTTCTTAGGACTCCTCCACCCCCTCACAAAAATCTATATGAGTACAAAAATAATAAGGTTTTTTTGGGGGGATAGGTGGGGGCTTTTCTAATTAGAACAAAATTGATTAGTTTATAGAAACATTTTAAGTGTTCTTTTAAAGAGAGCTTATTAAATACACTAAAAAATAAAAACAAAATAATATTTTTTCCTTTATCAGTACTTTATCAGAGCTTATTAAATACACTAAAAAATAAAAACAAAATAATATTTTTTCCTTTATCAGTACTTTATCAGAGCTTATTAAATACACTAAAAAATAAAAACAAAATAATATTTTTTCCTTTATCAGTACTTTATCAGAGCTTATTAAATACACTAAAAAATAAAAACAAAATAATATTTTTTCCTTTATCAGTACTTATGGAGATTAAGACACAATTGTGTTAAGTGTGAGAGGTGAAATAATGAAATAGAGTCAGTTATTTTCTAGGATGGTTTTAATGTTTTTCTCCCTGGAGAAAGAGGGATGGATTAAAACTAACTTTTTACTTATCTCCCATTTCTATTTGGAGGATCTCCCAGTGCTTTTATTTGTAAATGATATTGTAATGTTACCACCTCAGCTCCTCAATAAATCCATGGCAGTGAGAGATTGGTCTAACCATCCGCACTGGAAAAAGAAAGTGGATGAAAACTGCACCACCCAAATATGCCACTCAGTAGGATAGCCCATCTAATTAGTCCATCAACATGTGTTTTTTCTATAGGTTTTATGGCCTAGTTAGTAGATGGTAAGTAGGTCTTTGGAGTTAGGAAAACCTGGAATCAAGTTCTGCCTCTGATGTATCCTGGTTTATTTGATTTTGAGCAAGTTGTTTAATTTCTTGGTATTCTAGGCCAATCTTTAAGTGTGTAAGATACAGAGTCAGGTATCGACAGATTGGTGTCGGCAGTTTCCACACCAGGAATTGCCTTTTGGAATTATTATAGAAGTAAAATCACGGATTTGGGGTTAGGGGAAAACTAAATAAAAGCAAAAATACATAGATTTTATAGGTGTAGCAGAAAACCATTGAATTGTCCAGAATTGAGTAAAGAGAAATCAGACTAAATTGCATTTAACAACATGTCCCATGGTTTTAGTAATGCAGGACACATCCAGGACAAAGCCCCCATCTCTCTAGAGATGGTATGTAGTCACGTAGTGGTTCATTTATTCTAGATCATGGAAATATTTCAGGTGAAATGATCAAAATACGTAAATATCCCAAAGAGTAGTGGAAAGGCACATATTTGGCATAATTAAATGGAGTCATGTTGCTAGGAATCATTCATATTTGAAAAGTAGCATAAAAGGTTTTGAGGATGAATAGAAAGGGAGCAGGGCCAGTCATGTGATAGATAAACATATGCCACAACAGATGTATAGCGTTAGTACACGGATGACCTCAGGTTATTAAAAGAACCAAAGGAAAATCTCCAGCATTTTGGACGAATCCTTTGTTGGAAGATTTATGAAGAATTGAACAGGAGGAGAGGGTGTGGAGAGGCTGTGATGTGCATAGCAGCAGAAGGATCACCTAGATGAAATCACAGTTTAATCAAGGAGCCAAGAGTCATGCTTATTAAAGATATCTGGGAATGCAGATGCAGACTTCAGTGCTGAAGAAGTGATCTTCCAGCATGATTTAGGTTTGATATTTACAGAAAATAGATTTATGGATTCTAGGTATAGATAGATCCTTTTCATTTAAAGTGTCCTATTGATGGGCTTTTTAAAAATCTGTCACTTATAGTGCGTGCCCATCCTCCACCCCATATAACCTTCTCTAATATTTGGATTCCCAGTACTTAGCACAGTGCTTAGCACACAGTAAGTCCTTAATAAATGCTTGTTGACTGGATTAGTTAAGAAAAACAATTCACCACTGTAGCCAGTGTCTGCAAAGATAGACATTTTTTACCTGTTAATTCGCAGCCCGCTCTGCAGGAAGGTGGGAACTGTGTTTCAAAATCAGTCTACTGATTTTGTCATGATGAGTCACTGTATTGATCAGGGTTCTTTTATCTATCTCTTGTTTTCCTTTACATTATGAACAGATTATCTTTGACAAATGTGGCCCAAATAATGTGTACCTTGAGTGTTTAAGCAGTTCTCAGATAAAGCAATGCGTAAAACCAGTTAATTAATCTATCTTCTAATCTTCCATTAGAAGCTAAGTACCACTGTATCCCTTAGAAGCTAAGTACCACTGTATTCCTGTTAGTCAAGTCAGTCATTGAGCCATGTATTAAGCATTTACTGTGTGCCAGGTATTTGGCTAAAAGACAGTCCTTACTTTCAAGGAGCTGACAGTGATGGGAGAGACAACATGCAAACAGCTATGTACAAACAATGTTGATTATCATTGCTGTGTTAGGGCTCAATGATTTAGTGACATTTCACCCCCAAATTGAACTTGAACTAACAACAGGGTACTTCACCTAATGCCTAGTCCAATTCTCTTTTCATCGAACTTCGATGCATCTCTAGGTCTTTGAATGTGCTTTTCGCAAACTTAATAAACTGGTAGTACTTGCAGATCACAGGGAAGTTTGTAGGCAGGGACAGCCTAGTAAATGCTTAATAATTGATTCAGGGGGAAACTAAAACATACCCACAAATCCACTGCACACACACTTCTAAGTTTAATCTGATTTATCATTTTTCCATCACTTTCTCATGTCTGGACAGTCAGCAAAACTATAAATCAAGCCTTGATTTGTAGCGTTTGCCGATTTCTGTAAATGTTCACTCTGAAATTTTTTTTTATTTTTTATTAATTTATTTTCATTTATCAATAATCACTTCCATATGCTTTTGAGTTTAAAATTTTTCTCCCCCTTCCTCCCCACCACCCTCCCCAAGACAGCACACAATCTGATATAGGTTATACATTTACATTGATATTAAACATATTTTCACATTAGTGATATTGTAAGTAATTCACTCTGAAAGCTTAACAGTTGGCTACGGTGTACCCCTGGTTTAAAAGGTACTCAGCATAGCCAGCTCTCTAGCATTCAGACATCTGAGAAATACACCAAAACTGATAATCTGGTGTGACCTTGATTCAGATAATTTGTAGATGCTAGCGTTTTAGTGCTTTGTAGAATCTCATGTTGGCTTCTTTCAACGTCTAGTAATGGAGTGTGTGACAGGTTATCTCAGACAGGAAGCACGGTTGAATAATTGTTGTGGTATCCAGACTTTGCTAATAACTGTGGTAGGATGTTGTTTTATCTGTGCTTGCATTCATACATCTTATTTTTACCTTTTTCCAGTCTCTCCAGAATGAAACCATCTTTTCTTTGAATGCTATTTTTCTGATAAAAGATTATGTTTGAGCTTTTTCTTTGAGGAAGATAATTTAATCACAGATTTTCTTTGATTGTTATTTGCATCTATTTTTCTTTATAGGTGGCTCATTACAGACAATTATGCAAACTGTCTCCCTAAGTATGTGATTATCTTGAATCTTAGGAATATGTTCATATCCTAATGAGTCAGGGGGTACTAAAATTACATTTTATCCACACCCACTTAAAGGATGTGATTAAGTCTTTTTTGAGTAAGAATTTGATTTATTTCTTGTGTGGATGACTAGTGGCTTTGGGCAGTAGATCAAAATGCATAATGGACATGGATTATTAACATTGCATTCTTTTTAATGGTGCTGATTGCTATGACCAAAATTTATGCATCAGGAATAAAAAAGACAAAGTTGACTATTGGAAGAAGAAAGGAATGCTTCAGTTCTGTCCATATGTTATTCTGTTAATCATCAAACATTTAATGCCTACTCTGTGCCAATCATTGTGCCAGATGCTGGATGATATAAATAAAAAGATTGAAACAATCCCTACCACCCCGAGAGTACACTGAACCTCATTTAGTGTGTCAGCTATTGCTTCTTCTTTCGTTTTAATGTTTAGTTTTTATTGATACCTTTTGTTTATTTTTTACCTTCATTTCCAGATACATCCTTCTTCCTTTTTCTGCCCATTGAGGTATCCCTTGTAACAAAGCATTAAAAAAAGGGGGGGGGGAAGACAATTCAATAAAACCAAGAGCACACAGCAATCAGGTCTGGGAGTATATTCAGGATTTGACATCCATAGTACCCTCCTCTACAAAGGAATAAGGCATACTTACTTATCTCTATCTAGTTCAGGGTCAGTATTGGTCATTATTCAATTCAAGCATTCAATTACTTTTTATTGTTCTTTTTGTAGTCATCGTATCGCTTCATAAGTTTTCCCATGCTTCGAAATTCATGTTCACTGTTTCTTATAGCACACTAATAGTGCATTACTTCCATATTCACTAGTCAGACGAGGGCCAAAAATTGGAAACAATCATTACTACAAAAAGCCTTTCTGTGAATATTTTGGTGTATGTATGAAAGATCTTTCTTTATGTCTTTGGAGTTCCTTGACCTCCTTTCAGTATATGCCTAGCAGTGAGATCCCCAGAGCAAAGGGTTTGGATTTGCTTTCTTAACATAGTTCCAAATTGTTTTCTAGAATAGATGGACTGATTACAGCTCTTCCAACAGAATATTAATGTGCCTGTATTTCTTTAACTCTTCTAGCATTGACTTCCCATCTTTTGTTTTCTTTGCCTATTTTCTAGATATAAGGTATTTTTGAATTTCATTTGTTCTTTAGTAATTTGGAGTAGTCTTTTATATGACTATTAATAGTTTGCAGTTCTTTTGAGAACTGTTTGCTTTATTGCTGTGTTTCTGTTCTGTGAGCCTCTGTTCAATAAATACCTCTTCCTTTATTTTAATGCCTATCTCCTTTAAGAAGTTGTTTGGGGGGGGCAGCTGGGTGGCGCAATGGATAGAGCACCGGCTCTGGATTCAGGAGGACCTGAGTTCAAATGCGGCCTCAGACACATAACACTTACTGGCTATGTGACCCTGGGCAAGTCACTTAACCCCATTGCCTAGCCAACCAAAAAAAAAAAAAAAAAAGAGGTGGTTTGGGGCAACTAGATGGCACAGTGGACAAAGTACTGGAATGGGAGTCAGCAAGGCCTGAGTTTAAATCCTGCCTCAGATGTACAGACACTAGCTGTATGTCCTTTTGTAGGTCACTTCACCAGCCTCTTCCTGGCTCAATTTTTTTCACCTATAAAATGGGGTATAATAATAGAACCTGCTTCACAGGACTATTGAGAGGATCAAATGAGATAATATCTGTAAAGCTCTTTTGCAGTAGTTAAAGCGCTATAATAAATGCTAGCTGTGATGATGGATGATGATGATGATGATGATGAAGATGATGAAGAAACCTTCCTTCAACCTGCCTGTGTGGGTTCCTCTGTCTTGGAATAGCACATTGTTTTTATAACACTGATGCACTTATGATGTAAGACTGTATGTTATATGTTTTTTGCTTCTTAGTGCCCTACTAGAATTCAAACTCAGTGAAGATTAGGAACTGTCTTATCTAAATTTTTCAGCACCTTCAATTACATATACTATTTTGTACACAAATTTTGGGTTGACTTAATGACAGGGGTGGCATCCCTTGGTATAATGTGGAAAGAACACAGAATTTGGAGAACCTGGGCTCTAATTACAGCCCTGCTACTTTTTAACTTGTATGACCTTGAACCAGTCACTTTTCTCTAGTGGCTCAGGATTTGGAACCACAAGACTAGGGATTTGAGTTCCAGCTCCTATGCTACTGCCTGTGTGACTGTGGACAAGTCACCTGACCTCTGTGGGTCCCACTTACCTCATCTGTAAAATGAGGGGTTTAGTTTTGATGATATCCTAGGTCCTTTTGAGCTTTAGGTCTTTGATCTCTCCTAGGCCTTAGTTTCTTCATCTGTAAAATTGGGAGTTTGGTGCAAGTGATCTCCCCTAAACCTTATGAATGAAGGAATAATCTGCCATGTAAACAGCTGAGAGTAGAGCTTTCTTCATGTCTTGACCATTTTAGATATGACCTCTTTTTCCTTCATTTTCCAGTTTCTGAACCCCATGAAGAGCTCTGTGTTATGCAGACTTTGTGGCGAATGCATTGTCTTCCTAGTTTATAAAGGCAGATCATAAGCATTTAAAAAAAAAGTTTCCCAGGAGGTAGAATATGGAGTGATATTGTAGCCAACAGAGGTGACATGGTTCCTCGGCAACCTCCCTCTGGGGTTAGAGGAGCTAGTTATATATCCAATAGAAAACCCAAGGAGGTATTTTAAATAAGTGGTGCCTTCTTCTCTCTGGGCAGTGTTCCTTCATCTGCTTTTTTTTTTTGCTCAAAGCTTGAATGCTTTTTATTCTTTCTCTCAGTAGTAAGATAATAGTGCCAGATCTCAGTAGGGCACAGGATATAAATGGCCACAGTGGGTATTAAGCCTGCTCAGACTCTTCCTATTCAAAGCCATGGTGGCCCTTGATTATAAGCCTGAAAAGAAAATGGAATTTATGTAGGTCTGAGATTTTACTTATGTCCTATATTTGCTTAACACAAAAATTCAAATCATCTTTACTTTCACCATTTTTTTTTACCGATTATTGAAAGTATGAATTATTTTATATAACTTCTACTTAAGTAAATCCAAAGTTTTATCATGTGACTTAAAACTGGAGTAAAATAAAATAAACACTTCTTTTAATGTTATATTTGTTGCTTTAAAAAAAAATTGGTCCTTTTTTATATACATCACTGTCACTTTCTAATTAGTCCTTCCTTTTAGAATCGACCCTTGTAACCATTTGCAACCATTTTTTCCTCTTTTTTTGTTTATGTAGTCAGAATTACATAGTGACTTATTTTTAAGGATTATGTGAAAATCTAATGTGCTAATAAAGTTTAAAAGAAAGTGTTCAGGAGGAAAGGGAAGAGACTTTGTACCTTTATAGTCTGCAATAAAGAAGAAAAATAATGAGCAGGTGGGTAAATTATTAAGGGATTACAATTTACTTTAACAGTCTGTTGTAACAATTAAATGGGGTCATTCTTATCTGGACATGTTAAATTATGATAAACTGGTAGCTTTTTGGCTTTCAACAGCAGATATCTGGAAGCTAGAGCCAAGGGAATATGGTAGCCATTTTTATTTGATGTGGGGGTCTAATTCAGAAAAACAGGAAGACAAAAACCTCCAGCAGCAAACACCCCACCAAAACCTTGAAGGAGATAAAGACGTCCTACCATCAGCTGTCACCTAAATTTTGCTGAGTTTGCTGTAATCTAAATTTTATTAGATTGTTACTTCCAAACATTTTATGCTGAGGAACCTACAGCTACTACCATGTGGAATGATCTTGAAAGTATATGAGCTTCACCCATTTCCCCTACAGCCATCAAATTCTGGTTTCTGTGTTCATAAACTCATCTTCTCTCTTGCCTCTGGTAAAGATTTTGAGGTAAGAAGGGGCATTAGAATTAGAAGTCATCAAATCCCACCAATACCTTTCATTTTATAGACAAGAAAACTGAGGCCCAGAGTTATTTGCCTCAGATCAGTTGAGTAAGTGCCAAGGCCATAATTTGAACCTCAAGTCCACTGATTTTCACTGTACCACACAGAAAATTAGACTTTGTTGTTGCTATCAATTGTTTTTAATTAGTAAGATAGGATATAAATATTATAAATGATAAACTTATATCTAATAAATAAAAATAAGTCTGGATATTCAGAATATCCTTTTAATTTTTTTTTTAGTATTTTGGTAGAGACACAAAATTATTCCCTTTTATATTAAAAAAATACGAACAGGAAAAATGTGTTACGTACCTTAAAAAAAGCTGAACAACAGAAAAGTTGGCCTAGTGCCTGGATGTAGCACATTGGGGGCTTTCCCAGCCTCTTTTTTATAGTATTGAAGAAGTGTGTTCCAGAGTAATCGTTCCCAGGGATGTAGCTCTTTCCTGAAGATAGCTACTTTTGACCTTCCTGAGTCCTTAAGGAAAGGGGGTAGTGGTGAAGAAAGGTGGGAGTTAGAGGTGAATGGAGAGAAAGCGATGCCAAGCACGGGTGAAGTTGCTGAGAGACTGGGTGAGAAATGAATGCCACTGTTGACTGAACTCTCCTTAACCCAGTTAGATCTCCGCTGACCTATTTATTGGGGAAACTGATTTTTAACCTACATAAGGGGATGGCTTGGGGGACACTATTAATTTTCATATTTTACCTTGTTCATTCCTTTTCTTCATGTGCTATATCTCATTTTGTACTCTCTTTAAAATAAATTTTCTGTTTTCTGTGCATCTGGGCAGTTGTCCATGTTCCGTGGGTGCCATCTTGAGGGTGTGAGCAGCTCCAGCATTGTTCCTAGCTCTTTGGCAATGAACACAGAACTGCTATTGGTTGAACCCATGTAGGTTCCACCTTCCCCCAGTTTTAAACAGAACAGGGTGAGTGTGGGTGGCAGATTTATAATTGCATCTTGATTCCTGTTATTAGTGAGACCAGCACACTGTTGCTGTTTGTTCTTTCAAATAATACTTTAAGACACACAGCTCAGTGATGGATATGATGTTTTTTTTAAGAATTGGAAACTGTAGTGAGCAGACTCTCCATTGACCTGGTTAGCTGCCATTCTTTAAATGGTGGCAAAATCTCTACATAATTTACTGGGAGCTCTAAGAGTGAAACACAATGGCTTGACGCCTTGTGATTGATGGTTGAGAAATCTAATTGTTGGTGGTAGTGATTTTAATGACCATGCTACATAAGTAGTACCTTTTGGTTGGGATTTCAGTACCTAGTTCTCACTGACACATCCCAAGACAAGAAAGGAGAAGAGATTCGACTATGTTTTGAGTTTATGCTTTCTAGTTTAAAATTTTGTTTAGAGGTGTTACTGAGTCAATAATAAAAGATTAACAAGAAAAGAGTTACTTTCTAACAATTTTCACCCCATTACTCTTCTCCCCGCTCATTAGCTGGCTTTACTTGCCTTCTTAGAGTCAACTATTTCAACTGTGTTTATTTGGTTTCCTGCCCTCTTGGAGAAAGACTATTAGATTTGGGATTGTTGGTCATATATGTAGCGCTAAAAGGAACCCTTGTTGTTGTTCAATTGTTTTCAATTATGCCCAACTCTTTATGACCCCATTGGGAGTTTTCTTTTCTTTTTTGGAGGCAATTGGGGGTTAAGTGACTTGTCCAGGGTCACACAGCTAGTGTCAAGTGTCTGGTCTGAAATCTAATTTGAACTCAGGTCCTTCTGACTCCAGGGCCGGTGCTGTATTCACTGCACCACCTAGCTGCCCCCTATTGGGAGTTTTCTTGGCAAAAATACTGGAGTGGTTTGCCATTTCCTTCTCCAGCTCATTTTACAGATGAGGAAACTGAGGCAAACAAGATGAAGTGACTTGCCCAGGGTCACACAGCTAGTAAATGACCCTACAGGTCATCTAATCCAGAGATGTCAAACACTTAGGGTTCTTATGTTAGCGTTCGTTCATCTAGCCCAACAGTCCCTCTCACCGTAAGGAAATCGAGGACCAAGTAGATAAAATGACCAAACCCAAGGCATTTATTCTTATTAGAACCCTGTAAAAACCTGTAAGTCAGATTTACTTGAAAGATAAATTAGTTGATAGAGAAGTTAGGAAGACCTGGGCTTCACCTCTGACATGTATGGAGTTGTGTGACCCCAGGTAAGATAACTTAACTTCTGATTATTCAGGCAATTCTCTGAAACGCTTAAGTTATAGCCCGGGTGCTTGTTCTTTGGTAGAAGGAATTTCCTTACAAGGGGAGTTTCCTGTATCAGTGAAATCACAGGTCCAGACCATCTCTTCTATGTCGCTTGCCCCCATCACTCTTAAAAAAAGATTCATTCCAAGTGTCCTATGATGTAGCAAGGCTGGTGCATTTGAAAATACGGTTATGATGATTTATTTGGAACTTTGCGAACACCATATTGGGTAAAATGAGGCTCACCATAGAATTGATGGTTTCCTTAATGGAAAAGTGTTTTTCTTTTCACTGCTAACAACAACAATAAAGCTTTAAGATTTGCTAAGCATTTAATGTTCATCTTGTGAACTTTTCCAAAGACCTGGGTTCAAATATTATATAAACCTATTATCTCAGTCCAGAAAAAAGTCCTGAATTTTACATTGAAACCTTCTTGGTGTATCTGGTAATTCTGGAGATTGAATTTTAAATTCACTTACGGAATTCTCAGTTCCAAAAGATTAACTCCAGAATTTCTTGAAAAGTGAAGAATTTTTCTGAATGTGTACAAACACTCATTATTTGCTTCATACTGCTGTATTAGCTTCTCCTAAAGTGGTATACTACTGTAACATTTTGCATGTAGGTGTTTAATCAATGTCAGTTAAGTTATCAGATCCCTTTCTAACTCTGGTCCTTGGTGGGCATGGTTTATGTAGTTTCCCAGCAGTCCTTAACTGCTAAACCAAGGAGACAGGAATTCCCACCATAAGCAGACCAATCTCCAGGCAAATGCCACAATTTAGTAACCTGACTTCCTTCCACCCTTGAGATCCTGTAGGATGTGTGAGCTCTCTTGCATGAGAGTATGATAAGAATTAGAAAGAGGAGGTGGGGGTGGGGGGGAGAGGAAAGACCAGTCAACAAAGCAAAAACCCCAAAGCGGATGTGTCTGTCTGAGGCACCCCTCGCTGAGCAAACAGGAAGGGAAGCTGAAGGTCTCAATGTGTGCTGTGTTTTGAATCGGTGCCAGTGTAGATGACTTCATATCAGCCCTGGACAGGAAATAGATGTCCTTCAGAAGAGCTGTTCTCTCTGTAGGCAGGTGTTCTTCCTAGGTGGGGTCTGTGGAGGACCTGCATGTTTGAGGCTGAAAGATTAAGCATAACTGACTGTATGGTGTTTGACAGTCATGTTATTCCTCTACTTTATAGCATATAGAAGTAATTAAATTCACAGTTTCTCTGCATAGGTTAATAATTTTAAGTGTTTCCTAACTTTCTTATAAACTGTTTTTCACATTGGGCTTGTCTTTGCTAATAAAAATATAGTTTTATTTATTTTGAGAGTCACTCATGATATAGTGGAAATAGTGCTGGTCTTTGAATAAGGATTCCTAAGTTAGTTCCGCTTTCTAATTTTGTAACCCTGGGCAAATAACCTTACCTATCTGGATCTCAGTTTTCGCATCTGTAAAATGGGAATAATACTTGGAACTGCTATCTCATAGGATGGTTGTGAGGAAAGTATGTTGTAAACTGTATGAGTGACATATCATGCAATCAGAGAATCGGCTGCAATTCCATCAACTACCTAGTCTTCACTCATACACAAAGTGAATTCCCACTATAACATACTGGACAAGTGGTCCTCCAAGGAGGTAGAACTCACCAGTTCTTGTTCGGGGACATTCCATTTTTCACAAGCTCTAATTGTTAGGAAATTTCTCTTGATCTAAAACAAATTGGCTGCTTTAAAACTTCTACCCATTGTTTCTGGTTTTGCCCTCCGGGGTCAAACTAAATGAGTCTAATCCCTTCTCTGGATGGTAAATACTTTTAAACAGTTCTCCTGTACTCCCTAGTCTTCCTTTCTCTAGGCTAAACTTGCCTAGTCACTTTTTGGCCCTTCATTACCTTGTTACCTGCTTAATGTTTGATAATGATAGCATAAAAGTGTATTATTGTTTTGGGCAGTTTTTATAATTATTTGGCAGTATTATAATTAGGGTATGGGATCCCTTTTTCTTGCAGCATGATTTCTTCAAGCCTTGGGGAGTTTCTGTTTTATTAATGTGATATTTTAAGGTTATCCAAGAATACAGACAGTATCAGTTCAATCATTCATTCAAGAAGGGGGAAACTCTTAAATGCTCTTTACTTTTAGGAAAGGAATGTCTTACACAGAATTCAAAGGCATTGAATTACTGAAATAACAGCAACCAAAAAAATCTAGGAAAAGGGGAAAAAAATTCCATTCTTTGAGAGTACTTGCTCCCATAAAATGGCCCTGCTGTGATGAGGGCTCATCCAGGTTAAATGCAGAGGTTAATAATATTATTTATTTATTTTTGCTTCTTTCTGGTAAATTGACTGGATTCCTGATTGCTGTGAAGTTTTGTGTTCTCATGGTCCCTGTGTAGTTACATGGCAAGTTTTCTTTTGCTATTTTTTTCTCCCTTATTGTTTCTTTGGCTCCTGCCCTAATGAAAAGGAGAGACTTAAACCCGGTAAGGTTTAGCTTTAGCCAAAAAAGGACTCTATCCTTCGTTGTCTTCAAATTCAATTGATCAAAAATATTTATTGAGTGTTTAGGAAAGGACTACTGGTGTGTAGGGCATTACCTGATGTGTGACCTACTTTCCCCTCTATAATAAATAGTAAAGAAATATAGTAAATGTTGTGAGGTATTACAAATGTAGAGAAGAGCCTAATATAACTAATCCAACAAGAAACTGATTTTGCAGAGAAATTTTGTGGAGCCCTCACTTGGAGTTCCATCCTTCTAAACCAACTAGAAGCTGATTGACTGCAGTCGACTTCTGATTCCAGTGGGGGAGTAGTGGCAAGGGGTGTGGAGGCCCAGACATAGCCACAGGAGGAGAGCCACCTGTTCTAGACATGTGGGTGGGTGGTTATCTGTTTTTATGCTTGCTTATAGCATGTCCTATTGCTTAGCAGCTGTGTCTGACACTTATAATACTACTATTGGGAGGAATGAAAGGTTGAGCAAGAGAATATCTTAAGGATTTTGGTTTAGAATGACTTGATTTCCTTTCAGAGAAAAATAGTTCTCTCTGTTGGAGTATATACTACATTATGTATACCAGAACCTTGCCATGACTTTGTTGAATTGCAGTGATGAGATGAGTGGATGCAGTCTAGACCCTTACTTTTGTTTTTAAACTTTAAGAAAGTATAACAGTTTGCCTGAATTTCCTGACTCAACATTCATTCAGTGAATGTTTGCGTATAGCACACCAGTCTGATTGGTAACAGAGTTTTCCATTCTCAGACCTCATGTAGCTCTTTGTATTTTCCTGAGTTTATGATTTAATATTAGATACTTATTTTCTGTATCTGTATTTTGTCTCCCTTGTCAACCAATGAGATTCATGGAGGCATTTACCAAAACCTCCCCTACTGTGTGCAAATGCATTTAATATGTATTTTGAAAATTTTCTTTAAAAAGGTTTTGAAGGGGCAGCTAGGTGGCACAGTGGATGGGAGAGCATTGGTGCTAGAGTCAGGAGGACTAGAGTTTAAATCCAGCAAGTTATTTAACCCTGTGTCTAAAAAAAGGTTTGACACCCTTTTTTTTTTAATAATTTAAAAAAACAAAATTTCTTCTCTACCATTCTTTACCTTCTTCCTATTGGACCCTCCTATATAACAGAGAAAAAAAGAATTAAAGAAAACACACTGACAGAATTACCATAACTGTCTGTTAATAGGTTTGATGAATGGGTATGCTGGGATACTGGTTTCCTGACCAGAAATCAATATCACCAGTTATGAATGTGTATGGATTTATGAAAGCTCATGTTCAATTATTCAAAAGCCAAAATTCAAGAAGCATTTATAAAGCTCCTACTGTGCACATGGCATTACAATGGGCCTTGAATTTTGTTATTTTATTCAGGAGCTCTTTTAGGGGTTGGGTCTCTAGAAATGGAGAGTCAGCATGAAAGAGAAGATAAATGCAATGATCCATTCACATAGAAGTTGAGCAGATTAACAGGAAGACTTTTAGATACCAGAACTGATCTATGGGTAAGGAGAGGTGGTTACTGTTGGTGCAGTCCAAAGCCAGTGGATTTATTTGTCTTAATGAAATAAGAGAGTTGAAGAATTTTATTGTCTTTGTTTAATGAATAATTCATGGAAATCTTCTCATTACATTACTTTGTGATCCTCTTCCTTCTGAAGCTGAGAGTGTTGTCTTATAAGAGTGTTATGTAGTTTCAGAAACCTTGAGGACTCATTAAATTTTTAAAAAATCTTAAAATGGCCATTTGTATTACGTTACTGAGTATCAGTCAAGCAATCAACATTTAACACTTAGGGGCCACCTCATCATTAGAGACTGGAGTGAAGAGGGATAATGGAGAGATGGTGTCAGAGAGATATGAGATGAAGAAGTTGAGAGGAGAGAGAGCTCTCAGCAAATGGTCGCAGTTTTTTCAATGAAGTATGAGGTTATGTCCTCAGCAGAGAGAGCATGGGGGTGGGGAAGAGAGGAAGTGTTGTGGGAGACTTGAGGCAATAAAAAGTTTAGAACCTCTGTGTTGAGAAGTATAGGGTATCAATTAGGAAGGAATAGTAGGATTGTCTTGTTCTAGTGAGGACCCAATTGAAACTGAAATAAATTTGTAGTAAACCTGGTGAAGTCTAGATTTCCTCTCAGCAGCACGAGTGGGAGTAAAAGAGGTTGATGGTATGAATAATTTAAGGTTGGAGTTTGGCAAAGAGATAGGACAAGGGAACATGGAATTTAAGAGTGGAGGCTTAGTGTAGAATTGAACTGGGTTCTCCAAGAAGTCAAAGTTGGAAAGGGAGAAGAGTAGCCACAACTTTGGTGCTGGCCTGGGATACACACAGATGGATGGATTGGAGGCCACAGTGAGTCATGAGGAAAGATGAACTAATAAAAAATTATAATCAAATGAAGGAAATGCAGAATTCTTAATTGTGGAAGTGAAACATCTGTGGGTAATGACAAGCGCAGGGGTCTGAATATCACTGTGTGTAGCTGTGGAGTCACAGAAAATGAATAGAACTGGGAAGTTAGGGTATGTGAAAGAATATAGGTGTGTGCGTTGAAGTGCTTTAGAATGAGAGGATTTGAATTAGAGAAAAGACTAGGAGTTGAGCATTGAACTTATTGAGAAAGGAGAGAGCATGTCCTGGGATTTGGAAGACCATGGCTACTCAATTTGGATTGAGTAGGGAGATAGACCTAAGGTTCTGGTTACTCTGTTTTTTAAAAAAAAAAATGTTGCTTTATACAAGAAGGAGATTTAAAAAAAAAAGTGTTGAAATGAGTTTTTCCTAATTATTTTGTGGGAGTAACTTTTAAAATATAATCTTTTGTATCTAGGTGAACCAACTATAAATAGTGTTAGTTATAAATTTGTGTGAGGAGGCTTTTGACTTTGAAAACTTCACTTAATAGAGACAGTAAAAGTAGTATCCCGGTTGAGGGATAGTTAATAATAAAATAGAAATATGAAAGAAGACATTTTTAGCTGCCATTTCTTTTTTCTTTCTGCTCTTTTTTTTTTAAAAGAAGGAACAATAGCATGAGGAATTTGAATTTATTGAATTAAAATTCTGGGCATAGCCAAGATGGGCAAATTGGAATACTTTTAACTTGAGGCAGCTACACTGGGGAAGGGTTGTTTTTGCCTGGCTTTCTGAGTAGTGTGTCATCGTTGAAAAAGTTGCAGAAATTGTTGAAGATTAGAAACTAGATTTTATTAGTATTTGGAAATAAGGTTGGTGTTTTTTTGGGTGAAGGGAAAGACACACAAAGCTGTCTATGTGGAGAACAGAATATTTTGGGTACAACTCTTAGGTATATTGGACAAGAAAGTAGGTAAAATATGAAAATTTTAATCAGAACTGAGATTGAATGTGGTTGAGATGGGGTGAACAGGAGGGACGGAGAGAGTGAGCTCAAGGATATCTCTCACTGTTTTGAGTCTGAAAGTTTTCATTTTTGTGCTTCTCCAGGAGAAAGGTTCTAGTTGAACTGGTCTTTTAATTAATTTGGTTCCTGCTAGGATTAACATCTTAATGTTGAGACCACAATTTGGTTATAAATTATGCCTGACCACCCATTTTATTTCATCTTACTCCTCTTCCTGCATTCTCTGGTCTATTGAAACTGGCCTGCTAGTAACAGCCTCTCCTTCCCTGCATCCTCATACTCTGCACATTCTGGGACCTGACCCTTTTCGAAGGTGATGTGTCACGTCTGGAATACCCTTCCTCTTAAGTGTAATAAAATCCCTAATTTTAAAGTACAGATAAGGCTCCATCTCCAGTGCAAGGCCTTTTTTAATCTCCATCATCTCTCCCCTCCCCCCTTCACATTTCTCTCCTTTCTACTCTACTTGCAGCCATCCTAATTTAGAAACTCATTGCCAGTTTCCTGATTTTTAGTACTAATTTCCCCTTTTGTTGCCCCTTTCCAATCCCATTTTTCACACTACTGCCAGAGTAACAGTTTTAATATGCAGATGTGGTCACAAGGCTCCCTTGTTCTAAATCTACTGTGGTTCTTCATTACTTGCTGAGGATAATACATACTCCTTAGACTGACTTTCAAGGTCTTATACTGTTGTTGTTGTTTTTCTTTCTTTCTTTTTTTTTTCTTCAGTATTTCCACATATTAACTCTCTCCTCTGTGCCGTTTCTCTTGCAGCCAAACCTGACTACTTCTCTATTCCTGATCCCATTCTGTTGTTTCTTGTCTTTCTTTGCTCACGCAATCTCCTCATATTTCTGCCTATTGAAATCTTTTCCTTCCTTCAAGGGGCCATGTTATCTATAAAGGCTTCCTTTCTCCTCCTAGTGCTTAGAAGTGATGTCCGTGACTCTTTGAGTTCCTCATATATATGACTTTTTCTGGAGTTCCCCTGTGCTCTTATCTTATTGCTTGGATTCTAGGTATCATCATTATTCAGAGGTTGTGTCTGTGTGTCTGTTTTTATTAGAATAAAAATTCCTTGATTGTCTTGCCTATATTTATACCTGTAGAGCTTATTAGCACAGTTCTTGGTACATAATAAGAGTTTAATAACTATTATTCTATTGTGTTCTATTCTTTATTTCTTCTCTTCCTACTTTCTCTACCAATTATTGTAAGCTTCTTGATGGACTTTCCTTTTCGTTATTGTGTCTCTAGAACCTTGCATATTGTAGGTGCTTAATAAATTTTAATTGAATCAAGAGTTCAAGTTTTTGAGTTTTTAAAATTCCAGTCAGTTGCAAGCATTTGTTAAGCCATATTTTATGCTAAGTGTTATGTTGCACCTTGGGGATACAAATACAGAAATGTCAGTCAGTCCCCTGAGGTTTACTTTCTGTTGGAGGGAGTGCAGTATATACATACATATAGGATATAAATGAAGTAGGATATATGTAATATAGGATAAATAAAACAAAATAAATACTTAATGACTTTGGTGGAGGGGTCATACTAACAAGAAAATCACAAAAAGACTCCTTTAAAAGGTGGCATTTGAGGTGAACCCTCAAGGGACTTAAGAATTCCAAGAGGCACAAGTCATTAATAGGGACAACCTTTCAGTTACACAGGCAGGAAGGTGAGAGATGAAATATATACCGGGGGAGGTAATAAGCTAGTTTGGCCAGGGAATAAGGTATGTGAAGGAGACCAGTGGTGTTAATTGGGGACACTGTAAAGATTCCTGCAGGCTACATATTGACTTAGTTTTAAAATGTAATATTATCTATGTTTTATTGTATTAAAAATTTTGTTAAGTATTTCCCAATTACATTGTAATCTAGTTTTGTGTAGTAGTTGAGAATGTTGTGGGCCACATGCATTTGACTCCTTTGGTGTAATCAACTTGGAAAAAATTGGCAAGAGGAGCCAGATTGTCAAAGACTTTGAATGTCAGAGAGAAATTTGTATTTTATCACAAAGGGATAAGGCTCATGCTTCTTGAGTGGGTTTTGCAGTGGTTACGCCTGTGCTTTAGGAGTATCAGTTTGTCAGCTGAGTAGGATGGGGGGGATTGGAGAGACATGAGGCAGGGAGTTCAAATACTTCCAAGACAAGTGATGAAATCTTGGACTAGGTAGGTTGGTGATGGTTTGATTTTTAGAGCATTGTATACAGTAACAGCCATATTGTTTTAAGAGGAACTTTGAATGAATAAGCCATTTTGACCATTATAAATAATGGAATTAACTATAAAGGACATAAGAAGGAAGAGGCTGTCTGTATCCAGAGAAAGAACTGATGCATAGAAATATGCATGGAATGATTTTTACACACACACACACACACACACACACACACACACACACACACACACCCCCCTACCCCTAATGGTAGCCATGTCTAGGGCAGGGTAGGGGGAAGGAAAAAAAAAGGGAAAAATTTGCGTAATAACTTTATTATATATTTAAAAGGAATAGTAAGTTGTACGTAATAGATTTGCAACTTCAAATAAATCTTTTTTTACTTATACTACATTATGGAAATACTTGTTTTATTCCAAAACTTTAAAAATAAAATAAATAAAAATTTTAAAAAAGATTGTTTTGGCCAAAGTACATTGGCTATGTTAATTTAAGTAGAAGCAGTAATCAGATTAGCCAGGTATTTTGATAAGAACATTAAGTATTTTGATAAGAACAAGAATGTGATTCAGTTTTAAAGTTGAAAAAAACATTTTTTTTGTAGTGGTGTTACATTTAAATTATTAATCACCAATAGGCTTTATCACTTGAGGAATTTTGTGTTAAAGGGACGCTATGAAGAAATCTAGTGTTTCCTGAATGATGGGCATGAGTGTGGATATAAGCAGAACCCTTCTCTCATGCTCTGTTAAAGGTACACTTATTTCAACCTACTTTCTTAGGCAGGCTGTCAGTACTAGTTAAAATTTACCACTTGCTATTATGTACTGTATGTACAGCTGCTACTGTTAGAAGATTTCAGTAGTTTTTTTTTCTCTTAGTGGGACTATTTCCATATTTTTACATTATTCAACATAGTTATCTTCATCCCTGCTGAATTAAGCAACTTACAGAGTTTGTGCCAAAGGTATGGCATTTATTGCCCCGGATTCATGGTGATGTGATCTAAATGCTTGGTTTTGATTGGGGCATCAGAGTCAATTTCGCTTCCTCCTGTTATGGTATTGGTTAGTTCTTTAGGAGCTGGTATAAATTGTCTTAGATGTTATTCAAAGACTCAAAACAGAAGCATTGCATTCTAAACATACTTGGTGGTGAAGTGAAATATAGTACATGGAGTTGATTCTTTTCTACTTACTCATCTTTGCTTTCTTGGATGGAGAGCCTCAGGCATTTAGTGTTTCTTAGAAGTTCGTTTTTCTTTTTTCTCACTTTGTTTTGCTGCAGTAGTAGGAATGTGAAAAGTGCTGGCAGAATCTCATTTCCCCTGTAGTTTCCATGGTTTTGACTTTAGCGGTGCTTTGGGAACCTTATGACATGCATGCAGTCACTGACACAGTGTGATAAAGTAGAGCTGGACTTGAAAATCAGTAAACCCTGGGTTCAAATCCTGCATCTGAGTGTTTCCTACCTGTGTGACTGTAGGCAAGTCTCTTAACTTCTCAGCCTTACTTTCCTCAGCTGTAAAAGGGACATGTCATGACATACTCCCTCTAAAGGGAATATGTAATAAACTCATTGGGTTGTCATGAAGATCTTCAGAGCCTAGTATGTGGTATTTAAAAAAGAAATGATTAGGTTTCCCACGTTAATCTAAAAACCATTTACTAAGCACCTACTATGCACCAGGCATTTACATGTTAGCTTCTGGTAAAATGTAATTGAAAGGATTTCGACCTAGCTAGGTCCCCTATTTTAAGTACTCTTGTTAAGAAGAAAGAAAAACCTTAATCTTGAGGTATAGGATCTAATTTTACATGGTCTTGTCCTTGTAAATCTGTCAAACCTCTCACATATGCTCTTATTCTACTGTTTCTAGATAGGAACCTCCATCATGGGTTTCTTTCTCCCTTTTCTTAATAATTTCCGATCCACCTGCATGGTACAAGGTTGGAGGCTTGCAGATAATATCTGTGAATAAGCAGAAGTTGGCTATGATATGCTTTAAAAGTGTTTGGAGGTATGGCATGCTGAAGCATAATGGAAGCTCAGTTGCAAAGGTCTGTCATCTCTGCAATGGGGAAGCTGAGGTTAGTGGATGTCTTGAGCTTGGGAGTTCTGAACTAAGTGGACTAAACTGATCAGATGTTCCCACTAAACTTAGGCATTTATAGGATGAGTCCCTGTGTGGTGTATCTGGCCCAGATTGGGACATTGAGTAGATCAAAATTCTATTAATGATTGTAGTAGAATAGGCCTGTTCTATATTTCTAGCATGGGTCAGATAGGGAGAGAAAGAAATAGGAAAGAAGAAAGAAAGAAAGGATGCAAGGAAGAGAAAGGAGGATAGAAGAAAAAGGAGCAAAGGAAGAAAAAGAAAGGAGAAAAGAAAGTAGGAGGATAGCAGGAAAGAAAGAAAAGAGGGAAGTGAGAAAGGATAGGAAGAAAGAAAAAGGGGAGGAGGAAAGAGAAGAAAGAAAAGAGAAAAGAAAGGAAGAATAATAGGATTTCACTGTTTTTCTTTTTCCCCTTCATCTGGAAAAATTCTTGATGACTTTTCACTAATGACAGACTCATATACATCTACAAATGTGCTATCTTCTGCCCTCTTCATTTTTCAGAAATTGCTGTGATTTGATATAGATGTATGTTATCTCATGATTGAGATAACATATGGAAGAACTTTGAGATATTTAGAAGAATAGTGATGTTTAAGTCCCTATTAATTGCATCCTTAACCAGCTTAAATGGCTCTTGGTGATGTCTGAGCAGTTGATCCCTTCCTCTTGTTGACTTTCGGATTTTCACCGGCCCCTTCTTGGAAAGGAGTATTCAAGCATTGTGGCTTGTGGTTCAAGGCAGAACCAGCTGAGCCTGTGAGTTAAACTGGTTACATGTACACTCTGACTCTGGGATTGTTTAGGTACAAACTTGAGAAGCAATATACAGCTCTTTCATCTTGTGTTAGGACCATATAATTAATCATCTGGTCACACAGATTTGCTGAGAAATAATGAAATTTGGGGGGCAGGGGTGTGTGGAGAAGAGCTATATTGTTGGACTCTTTACAGTGTAGCTGTGAGGATAGAACATGGACCTGGAAGTCAGGAAACCTGGACTCTGGTTTTAGAGCTGTATGGCCTTGGGCAATCTACTTAACCTATCATCTATGTCTAAATAATACTTGTTTTACCTATTAGGAAAGACTATGAGGATAAAAAGGAGATGTTATAAGGGAAAGAAAGGTAAGAAATGCCAGTTGACGTTGGTTTGTCCCCAGTTCCTCTCTTTTTTGAGTCTTTTGCATTCCCCAAAATTACCTGCTCCTTCTCAGAGGGCTCTCTCAACACAGCCATTCCAGTGATATATTTTTAAGGGGAAAAAAATGATTTGAGCTTTGCCAAGGTGTTATGTTGGTTTTTGAAACTTCTAATTGCAATTATTATTATTATTATAATTATTATTATGAAATAATAAAATAATACAAGTAACATTTAAATGTAATCATCCTCTGAGATTATTTCCAGTTTATCCTGGATTCACTTCCACCCACCTTTATTTGTATGTTGTTTGCATGTTGTGGGTCTCCCTCACCCATTATTATACATTCTATACTTTATTATATATTACACACCTTGTTATGTATCCCCAGAACTAAGAACGGTTCCTGGCACATAGGAATCATCACTTAAAAATTTTTTGTTTACTTGAGCAAAGTAATTCAAACTTTTGACTTTTTAAAATTTATTTCCCCTTTTGGAATGATTGACTGGACCAGTGAAGCCAGACTTTACTTTATAAAAAAGATACTCTTTTCCTTCACTCCCTGCAGCAACTACTTACTCTGCCCTCCCCCCTTTGTTTTAACCTTAGCCCTGTCAAAGCACCTTTTCTGTGCTCAGGGAGGAAGGCTATCTTGGGCTTGATTGAATTCCATGTTCTGTATGATAAGCAGCTCTTTCTGTTCTTGGTATG
>NW_020954583.1:18140586-18159613 GCF_900497805.2 Vombatus ursinus
GGTGATGTCTTTTTTTTTTTTTTTTTTTAAATTTTAAGATGCTGGTACTAAGGCAGTCACAGAAAGCAGTCCTACACATATGGTGATTGACATGCTTATTTTTCCTTCATCTAGTTTATCAGTTCCACCAAAAAAAGTCTTGTTGACCTTCCTATCCGCTTATCTTTCAGGGCTTTGTCAGACTGATAAGTATTTAACCTTTATAATTTGCCTCACCTGGTTTGCCATCCCTCCCTCTTTTCTGTTTATTTATAGCCTAACTATCCTAGGTAATAGGTAACTGAAGTCTTTGAATATTATAAAGTATTTGTATTATATTCTCTTGTATGTACTGTATAATTTAGCATTCATATATGCTTTCATGTGTTCATATATTTCCATATATCAGTATACAATACAACTCAATTCATCAGTTATTTCATGTGTTGGTTTTTGCTTCTTTGATGACTACTGCTCCTGCAGCTGCTGCTGCTACTACCACTACTACTTGTATAGCCCTTTAAGGTTTGCAAAGTTCTTTATGTAAATTACTTTTGTTATTTATTGTCTTTGTTCATTATTAATTATATTTGTTCCTTACAACCCTGTGAGGTAGGTGCTTTCATTATCTTCATTTTACAGATTAGGAAGCAGAGGCCAAAAGAAGTTAAGTTATTTGCCAAGAGTCACATAGCTCATCAGTGTCTGAGACAGGATTTGAACTCTGGGCCTTCTCTGTCCACTAGCTGCCCTTCGATTGTAATGTTCTTGGGCAGTACTAGAGACTGAGATTTAATCCTCATTTCCCTTAACTTTTCTGGGTCTCAGACCTTCATCTATTAAATGAGTGGGTAAAAATAGGTAGTTTCTAAGGTGCCTTCTAGTTAAACATCTTCTGGCAGTGTGACCCAGGGCAAGTCACTTAACCCTCTAACATCAGTTTTTTTTTTTTTTTTTTTTAAAACATGGGTGACATTTGTATTTCCTACTTGACCAGGATTATGGTGACAGTATCTTTTGTTTATTTTGTTTCTCCATCATTACTTGCCACAATGTACAGAGCTTGATTTTGACTAAGTTCTGGCAGCCCTTGATTAAAGTATTCAGTTGAGTAGTTCATTTATATATATGTACCAAAGTTTCATGATAGACATTCTACAGCAGAGGTATCAAATCCACAGACCAAGTGCAGGCTAAATCAGATTAAAATGTAATTGGGAAATGTTTAACAAGAAAAATACAAATACAGTACAACACATACTGTTAATTTGTGGTTTTCTAAGACTATGTTTCCCACAGAGATCTTTTTATTTGAGTTTGATGCTACTGATCTGCAGGTATATAATTTATCACTGGAGATCTTTTAAAAACTGTTTTGTAGGAACAGAAAACCAGAGTTCTAGAGTTGAGAAGGATCACCTGGACCAGCTAATCTAACCTGCTCCTTTTATAGATGAGAAAATTGAGACTCAGGAAGGTTATGACTTACCCAAAGTTGCCCAGGTGGGATTTTGAACCCAAGTCTTCTGACTGCAGTGCTCATGCTTCTGCTGTGGTGCTCCCAAATTCTTGCTTGTATAGGGTGGTCCTCGATGACCTCTCATATCCATTTTAACTTGAAACTCTCTGCTTTCACAAAAACTAGTTGATTAGGTAGAATGTTAGTGAATATATGTGTGAACACTTACGTACACATTTGTATGTAAAATTTTAGGAGTATACGTGGCTAGGATTTGAATTGCTCCTTTACTAAGCTAAATGTGAAATGTGCAAATTTAGAGCCACCTCCACTCCAAATGTTCACGCAGACTATTTGCACCCGACCTGTGGTAGCGTCTTCTGGGCTTGTCTTGTTCTGATCAGCGACAGTCACAAACACTGTACATTGACTCCCCAAAATAATGATGTTATTTTGATTCTCTTTGAGAAAGAAGGACAACAACCAACCAACGTGATAAGAAAAATCAGATCCACTTTACATCATTTCTACAGACAACATGTTTTCTAGGAACTTTGTGTGTTAAGAGTGGTGTATTTGTGGGCAACAGGGCACCCTCCAGTCCATTGGTAGGATAACTCCCAACCCCTCAAATAAAAAAGGCAGGGTTTTTTTTTTCCTTACTCTTCAATAAATCTGATAGGATTAAGTGTTCCATATATGTTTCTAAATGATCATTCTCTGCCCTTCCCTTTGTTCGCTGTACTGGATAACTATGAAAAGCATTAAGATTCTGGAAAGATGTGATCCTCACGAAGTATTGTGATTCTGAAATGTGCTTTTCAAAACAGAGCTTCACATGGTTTTATTTATCAGAATCTGTGCTGCAGGGAAATTAATGGAGCAGTGTTCTTAGAGTTGGATCATAACAAGATTGGTGAAGTTCAGAAATTCTAAATCCACTAAAGAGGAGGAGGAATAAAGAATTAATTTTAATACCAGGTGCTTTGTTGAGACAGGAGCCCAGTATAGTTTAGTCTCTTAGACTTTAAGCTTCATGAATTCAGGGACTATATACATCTTTGGATCATGCACAACCAAATATATATTTGCTGAATAAGTGAATGAATGAGATTCTCCTACCAAAAATAGCTTGTAGGGCTTATGGTCCTGAATTGGGTTTTGTTGTTATTGTTAAGCATAATAATGAAGCCCTGGTTAACTTTTTATATGCATGCAAAAGGAAGAAAAAGATTAATTGATCCATGAACCATGTTGGTTAGCTAGTATCATCAGCTATGACAATTCAGTCCAGTAAACCTTTATTAAATGCCTGTAGCAGAATATTCTACTCTTTTGGGGGAGATAGATCATTTAGCCAAGACTTTTCCCCTGAACTTAATGGGACTTCTAAGTGTAACAGGGGGGTATGACAGAAGTACAAATGACTATAATGAGAAGAGGCAGCACAAAATTAGAAGGTAAGCTTCTTGAGGACAGGTATTTTGTTTCTGTATATCTAACAGTGTTTGGTGTGTAGAAGGCCCTTAATTAAATGCTTGTTAAATTAATGAATAAATGCAAGTTTAGTGAAATGCTTTAGGGGACATCTTTTCTTCTTTGATATTTTAAAACATTCCTTTAACACTGTTCTCATTTAGCTAGTGATTATGGGTCGAGGAAAGCCCTGCTTGAAGGCAGGGGGACACGCTGCCACAGTGGCCTACATTTTAAAGCTAGTGTGGCTTGATTTTTCATGAAACATATGTTCTAAATTTATTGCACTGTGGGCATATATCAGGTAGCTTATTTTGACTAGGTTGGGTGCTTGAGGTAAGGTTGAGAATTAGGGCATTATTCATATCTTGGCAGCTTGCAAAAAAAAAAACATATTTGGGTTTTCCTCTTTTCTAAATAATGTGTATTTCTTTCCCACACAGAGACAAGAAATATATCAAATGCCATGGAGAATATTCCATAGGGGGCTATGGATTGTGCTTAGTGTGAGTTAGTTTCTGTTTGTTCCCATGAAACAATATAAGGAAGATACTTTAAGCTCTTCCTTTAAAACACACACATTCTCTCCCTCTTCCTTTCTCTTCCACTTTTAAAGCAGGAATTTGACAGTGAGTACGATTTTTCTGTCCTCCATACCTCATAAATTATAAACACCTGCCTTCATACATCATTGATTCATAGAACATTTATTGAGTACCTACTGTGTAGGGCATTGTGCTAAGTAAGATAGAAAAGGTGAGACATAGTCTCTGTCCCCACAGTTTCCTGTCTACTAGATTTCTCAGTGCCCCTTCTCTTTTCACTGTCAGTTGATTCTTCTATTTCTCGTACAACTTAGTGGATTCATTCCCAAAAGTTCAGTTGATGTTATAATTTCTCAGCCTAAGAAAGCATAAATATGTTGCTACATAAGTCAGTGGTCTCTGCATTTTTTTGATTGTATGTTTTTATCAATTAAAAAAAAACAAACTTCAGCACACATTCAATACACACACACAATTTACGTATGTACTACTGTGTTAGTGTGTATTTACAAAACATGCACAAAATTTTAAAATTAAAAAGGTTAAATAAAGGTGAAATAAATATTAAATATTTTTTATTTATTAATGCTTCAAATAATATTTATTAACGCTTCAAAAAACCTTTTGTGCTGTGTTGCGCAATTTGACGGAACGTGCTTGTTACATTTACAAAAGTCTTGTTTATCTCCTCTGGAACAGGATTACTTGTAAATAATGATTTTAATTATTCAGTTAATTTGATCAATGGAGCTAGCTAAGCAGGTGAATTTTTTAACATACGTTTTATTGAAAGATACATAATACAGCATTAAAATAATAGGTGATAAGTCAGAAAAAATGCTAGTCATACCTCTGTAGATGTTCACAGACAATGAAAAAAACATGCAAAAGTGAATTGTTTCTGAATTCAACTCAGCAGAAAATTTAAAGTGCACATTCTTTCCTCTTTCTTTACAATGTTCTGCTTAATGCATGGTATCTATCGTACCTTAATTTCCATATTCATGTTTGAATATTTTTAGTTATTTTTGTGTGAGTGTGAGGATAAAGAAGAAGAACAGATTAGCTGGACTGTAGAGTTCAGGAGAGGGGAGTTAATGTACAATAATTTTGGAAAGGTGGGTTGGAGCTATTTTTGTGAAGGGTTTTAAATGCCAGAGGACTATATATTTGATCTTAGAGGTAAGAGAGTCACAGGAGTTTATTGAGGTAGGTGTGTGGGGGTGGGGGGGTGGGGGGGTTAAGGAGGCAATGTGACCTGATCTGTGTTGTAGGGGAGTCATTTAGGCGAAAGTGTGGAGGAAGGCTGGATTGGAGTAGGAAAAGACTTGAGGAAGAAAGAAAACTAGGAGACCATTGCAGTAGTCTAGGTCAGTGCTTGTTAAACTTTTTTCAGTCTCAATCCCCTTTGGTTGCCATGGCCCACAGTTTAAGAAATGCTGGTCTAGGTGATGTAGGTTATATAGGGTTTCTAGGTTGTAAAATAGGACTCTGGACTACTACATGTGGTGACAGTGTGAATAGAGAGAAAGGGACAAAAGGGAGAGATGTGGAGATAGAGATGACAAGATTTATAACTGCTCAGATATGTCAAATAAGTGAAGTTACAAGAGTGGGGAACCTGCGGCCTCCAGGCCACATGTGGCCCTCTAGGTCCTCAACTGTGGCCTTTTGACTGAGTCCAAGTTTTACAGAACAAAGTAACAAAGTTTGGATTCAGTCAAAGGGCTGCACTTGAGGACCTAGAGAGCCACATGCGGCCTTGAGGTTGCGGGTTTCCCACCCTGTGACTCTAGGATGACCCTGAGGTTGCAAACTAGGTGACTGGAAGAATGGTGAGGCCCTTGATAGAAACAGGAAAATTTGGAAGAAGAATGGGAGAAGAGGGGAGATTATGTAATGAGATTTGACTGTGTATCTACACATAATCCATCTGCCTATTCATCCTGACTCTGACTCACCTAAAATGTAAAAGGGAAGAAAGTCGCTTCTTCTATACCTGGTCATTGTCCTGTAGCCCAGAGCCTGAGATGCTGATCCTTTACTTGACCACACCAGGAGGTAGACTTGCTGGGAGATTGGTGGGTGAAATTTTGCCAGTGGCATCTTCCCAGCTGTGGTGGTAGGTTAAGTTCTAACTGTCTTGAGGAGCCAAGGGAATTACGGGTTGGGGTGAGGCTGGGGAAAAGGTATTGAGAAGAGGGAGTGCTGGGCTGTAGTGGGGAAGGGTCAGTGTGGTCATATTCCAATCGTGGTTATCCCAGGGAAAGTTGGATGTGACCAGTCTCCCCATCTTCCTTTTGATTTGATCACACATTGATTGAAGTTATGCTGTGGCTCCCATTTTGGAGGCCACTGGCTTTAATGATGACCATAGTTGAAGCATTATTTTAGTTAAAGTCAAATGAAAAGGAAAAATGGTGTTATTCAAAATACATTTCTAAACAATTGTGGACATAAGGATTTGTCTCCATCATGTCTAGTGCAGATAATTTAATAGTAAAATACAATCACAACTCAACAAACATTAAGTGTCTACTTCATACAAAGCATAATCAAGTCCCCTCTATAAGAGGGATAGCATCCTGCTATGCCCACATTGCAGCGTTAAGAGTCAAAGAGACACTAATTTTGACTCTTTTTAAAATCATGGTTATTAAAAACATTTAAATGCCATTGTTCATGTTACTTTTTAAAAGTAAACTGCATAGATGCCTGAGAACTGGATTCATAGGATTTAGAGTTGAAAGGATGACTTTAAAAGCCATCCAGGCTAACTTCTTTTTTGATGATTGAGGAACCTGAATATATAGGCTCAGAAAAGAGAGAGTGACTTGGTCGAGGGTTGTATGGGTAGCAAGTAGTAGAGCTGGTTCATCTTAGAGAATTGATATGAACCTACATGTGCCGGAATTAATAGAGTAAAATTTTAATTCCATACATGCACGGTCTAGGTAGCATGGTGGAGTAAAATAGAAAGCCGGCCTTGGATTCCGGCCTCTACCATATTCTCCTGTGTGGCCTTGGCCAAGTCACTTAACTTCTCAGGGAGTAGGAGGCAACTCTAAGTTGATAAGTTGGTAAGACTGATAAGACTGAATTGCAGAGCAAGGTGTGCATTGGCAGGTGGAGTTTCCTTATTGGGAGCTAGTTTAATGAAATGACAGGTCTGGTAAAAAACAAACAGTCTAAATGACCAACCATAAATACTTTAAACAAACAAACAAACAACTTTTGTTTGTTTTTAAAAATAAGTCCCATAAGTAAGTGCATATATGTTAGGATTGGGTGAAAGGTAGACAGACCTATTTGAATGTTAAGAAGGGCAGTTGTAGGAATTCCATGTACAGACTGAGCAGGATGAAGGGGAAGCAGTCAGGAGAATGTGTGAGTTTATGCACATCAGTAAATGCAAAATGTTAGGCAGCTAGGTGGCACAATGGATAGAGTGTCTGGGGTGGAGTCAGGAAGACTCCTCAAGTTCAAATCTAGCCTCAGCCACATACTAGCTCTGTGTCCCTGGGCAAGTCATTTAACTTTGTTTGCCCCAGATCATCATCTGTAAAAGGAGCCGGGGAAGTAAATGACAGACCACTCCAGTAACTTTGCCAAGAAAACTCCAAATGGGGTCACGAAGAGTTGGGGACAACCAAAACAGTTGAACAATACCACCAAAAATACAAACTATATAAAAAGTAATTTTGAAGGAGAGGAGGGCAGTTGCCACTTGGGAGATCAGAATAGGACTTGTGATGTAGGTAACATGTAAATTTCTTGAATTTACGTAACAGCTCAATTACTAAACCTGGTTTTATTGCAAATTTGCCTTAGTTTCATTGTTTTATTATCCTTCAGGCTTATGGTGGGCCACATAAGAATCAACCTCCCTTCATGGAAATAGAAATAGTTTTAACAGGCCAATAGCTGTCCCACTGTGTTTATTACCAAAAGTCACGCACCAACCTGCATCAGGGAAACCCCGCAGGCAGTCAAAGATTTTCATTGACTATACAAAGCCAAAAAAGCAGCCCATGAAATTAGCTCTTCTTGGCCTCACCCTGGCAACTGATGTGTCTTTAGATAAAGAAGGAAGAAAAAAAAAACAAAAATCAAGAAGTTGACATTCTTTATAAGGTTAGCAAGCACAAGCTATGAAACTCTGGGTCAGGTACCACCCTTCCTCTAGAAAGGTGACATAGACAGTCCCTACTAACTCTAGCCATGTGGAAATTCGACAGAGCAGGGAGATTCTTCAATCTTAATGTTTTCCCTCCTGTATGTCTTTATTGATATATTTTGTTTTTGTACCAGTTACATTTTCCACTGTATCTATCCCTCCACCCCATCCCTTATAATAAAGAAGTAAAAAAAAATGAAATGAAGAAAGTCTTGATTATATACAGTATTCCATATCCTTAGCCCTTTACCTCTGCAAAGAAGCCAGGGGAGGTGTCTTCTTATATCCCCTCTTTGGTTATTATAATTTTGCAGACTCCAGTTTTGATTGTTTCACTTGGCCATTCTGTCTGTTTATGTAGTTGTTGAGATTAAAGGATTTGCCCTGGTGGTAAGGATTGGAGCCAAGATTTGAACTCATCTTTCTAACTCCAATCCAATCACCGATCCAACTTGTTTAGTTGTTTCCCAGTTTGTGGGCATCCACTTTATTTCTAGTTCTTCGCTAACACAAAAAAAGAAATGCTGCTATTATTATTTTGGTACATATGGGGCCTTTAGTTTTGTTTTTGACATCCTTTGGGTATAAGGGCATAAAGGCAAAGGGTATGGCCCTTCTAATAATTTTCTTTGTGTAATTCCAAATTGATTTCCTGGATGGTTGGAAAAATTTACTGTTCACCAAGAGTGTGTATCAGTAGGCCCATTTCCCACAATTTTCCCAACTATTCCTGTCTTTTACCATCTTTACCAATTTGCTGGGCATGAGGTATCACTTTCAAGGTCGATTTTCTCCCCTCTGCCCTTTTTTACCTCAGCTAAGAACAATTGGTTTAATATATTTGTAAAGTTACTTCCTAAAAGATGTTAGATATCTATAGAAAATGTTTTCTCACCTTCCTCCATCTGAAAAGACTCAACTTTATGTTTTTGTTGGACTCTCTTTTAGGTTTATTCCGTAGAGGGAAAAATTAGATGGATTAAGTCAAGTCAACAAGCATTTATTAAGTATTTACTCTGTGCCAGGCATTGTGCTTAGCACTTGGAATATAATGCAAACAAAGTCAGTACCTGCCCTAAAGTAGCTAAAATTTTAATGAGGGAAGACAGTATATAATAGAAACTGAGTAGGGGGTTGAGGAAAGCACCTGCACTGTGCCATAGTAGAGAGAGAAGTCCAGAGAGTCAGGAGAAGTGTCTTTAAAAAAAAAAAAAAGACTTCCTTATGAATTAACAGATTATATGAATGAAAATTTATAGAGAATCAGAATTATTTCATTCATTTTGTTTGTATTCTTAGGTCCTAGCCCAGGAGTAAATAAACCCTATTGACTGATTGAATTAAGGAAATAGTTGGATTGTATTTAGATTAGCATTATAAGTATATATTTTGTATCATGCTTCACAGAATCAGTCTAACCTGTATCAAAATATTTTAAAATAATGGCATATTAAAAACATTTTCAGTCTGGTGGTAATGTTTTAAAAAAAAGGAAGATGATAGGGAAATGAAAGGTTTAAAAATAATTTCCATAGGGAAAATAACTTTAGATATAAAGAATTTCTAGATGTAGAGTGAGGAACTAGAAAAATTTTAAAAGTTTACTTAACTGTAATTCCAAATGGCCTGTACTTAAGCAACAGGTCTTTGCAAAGATTTGAGAATGAATGGATGCAATACTTTCATCACATTTACTGTTTTCATTAAGGACACTGATGGACATAGGCAACGTTTTGTATGCAGAGAACCCATTCAATAACTAATAGCTCAGGTATTATTAACACTATCCCAAGAAACGTAAAAAATTCCATTCCAGTCACTCTTCCAACCCCACTGAGAAGATAGCTTAAAGGAAAAAAAAGAAAAGGGGGAAAAGATCAATTAGAAAATGCATTTATTATGCTTCTGTGTAGTAAGTCCTTAATCTGTGTGTGCTGGTGGCTAAAAGGGAAGACTTCTGAAGTTCAAACAAATTCTGTTGGTCACAGAACTACAAGGCCCTCCTGCTGTGCTTGCTGCCTGCTTATTTTATTGTGGGTTAAGACCCAGTAGTAAGCTCAGTAAATTGTTAAGGGAATCAGAGATAAACTATTAAGTGCTTGTTGTATCAGTAGAATTATCCTTTCTTGTGGGAGGTATAGAAATAGTAGAAGCTCCTTCATTTAAGGAATTTACAATGTAATTTGAGAAAAGGGCCTAACTCTGAAGGAATAGTAAGCAAAGTGCTAAGTGGTCCAAGAACATGATCAATGAAGAACTAGAATATTTAGGGAAAAATTTATGGCAGGACCATAGAATCAAAGAAAGGAACCTTAGGTGATCACTTAGTCTGAACTACTCATTTTATTTGAGCTGGGCTGCCTAAGATAAAAAAGGGGTTATTTAGTCAAGAGTTGTCTGTTCTTCCTTCATCATAACATCCCCAAACAGATGTACTGACAGAGTCAAAGAGTAATCAGAGGCAGAGCAGGGCTTAGCAGTCTAAGAGTCACAAATCCATCCTTTATTAAACACCAATAGAGAATTCTCTCTAGAAATAGGAATGCTGAAAGGTAAATTTTGTTTTTCTTGTTGTGCTTTCTAACCAGCAGCATGGAACAACCCCTAGGGCATCTGGCTTACACTGTTGCTCAAGGGAAAAGCAGCATTAATCAATCAACAAGCATTTATTTAACAGCGTGCAAGACACCATGCCAGGTGCTGTGGGGGATTCAAAGAGGCTTAAGTGTTTATCAAAGTGTTTTTATTTCAACAGATTCTTTTGGTGGTGCTCTAGAGCAGTGGTGCCAAACTCAAATAGAAATTGGGAGCCACTCAATTACATAAGGAAGGTGGAACAGTGGATAGAGCACCAGGCCTGGAGTTGGAAAGTCCTGAATTCAAATCTAAGCCCCAAGCACTTACTAGCTATGTGACCCTGGGAAAGTCACTTAACTCTGCCTCAGTTTCCTCGTCTGTAAAATGAACTAGATAAGGAAATGGTAAACCCCTCCAGTCTTTTTGCCAAGAAAACTCCAAGTGGGGTCACAGAGAGTCAGACAAGACTGAAAAATGACAGAACAACAAAACTATGTAAGGATTCCTATGGGTAGCATATTCATAAGAAAACCACATTATTCATATTATGTATGTTATATTTCTGTTTATTTTATTAAGTAGTTTCCAATTACATTTTCATCAGGTTTATGGGCACAGGTATGTTTTGACACTTTTGCTCTAGAGGAAGTCCTGGAGCCATCTTGATATGATGCACTGTTCCATTCATTCCTTCAGAAACCATTGTTGGGAAAAGGAGAGCTCAGAATGTTACTATGTTTAGCATAACCAGTTGTTAATTGATTTTCTCCATAAAAGTTGTGCTCAGATGGTTTGTGGAGGTATGGTGATTGGTGAACCTGGGTTCTTCTGGTGAACAGTGAATTTCAAATCCTTGGCTGCCAAATGTTTATTGTGTGAATTACTAAGAGATTTATAGGGAACTTTTAGGTGAATTAAATGATTTGTTTATCACTTTGTTACTCAAACTTTTAATACTACAGGAGCTGGTTTGCAGGCCTCAGGAATTGTTATTACTATAATTCTAGCACAGGACTAGCATTAACAATGGTCAGAGTGGGCTAAAAACTACGTGATTTGGTTTGAGAGAAGCTAGGCTGTTGTCTAAATAGTATCTGACATTCTGCCTTACAGATCTTAATGTGTCTGCTATTAAAATGCAAAAAACAACCTCTAGTGATCAGATACTTCCTTAAACTTAGTTGTCTTTGGAAGGAGGATGATAGCTCTCTATCCTGCCGAAAAAGGACTGAAGATAGGCACCTGGATTGAAAGGTCAGGCAACCAACCTGGGCAATGGGAGGATACCAAAGAAAAAACCCTGTGTGAAGTTGGACTAGAAGAAACACATATATCAAAAATATGACCTTTTTGTAAGCTCCTTTTCAACGGCCAAGAATACTTAAATATAAAAAGTATCAAATTTTTAGACATAAGATCACAGGCTGTCAGCACTAAAAGGGACTTGGAGAGCTCTCTTTTACAAATAAAGAAACTGACTCAGAGAGGTTAAGTGACTTTCTTGTCCAAAGTCAAACAGGTGGTATTTGAGCTAGGATGTGAACCTAGGTTTTGAGGCTTCTAATCTAGTGCTTTTTCAACTACCCAGGAATGGGGAACCTGTGGCCTTGAAGCCACAAGTGGCCTTCTAGGTCCTTAAGTGTGGCCCTTTGACTGAATCCAAATTTCACAGAGCAAATCCCCTTAATAAAAGATTTGTTCTGTAAAACTTAGACTCAGCCAAAAGGCAAATTTAAGGACTTATTTTGAATGTTATAACAAAACTTCATTAGAAAACATCTTTCATATCCCTTACCATATATCCTGTGATTTAAAGGCAGTGATTTTAATTAGGACCAGAGGCTTATCAACAAGATTTCAAATTTTTCCGATTTCATTAGTCTTCATGCCAAATATGTTTATTTAGCTGTTGTGCCAAACTGTTTTTCTTTTTCCTTGTGCTGAACTGATTCAAAAGCAAAAAGCCTGTAGTTCAGGGTGAAGCTCCGTCAGGTCAAGGTTTCTCCCACTCTTTCTCCATCCATCCAATTGTAGGCCACCAAGTAATTTAGAAACAGATTGTTTCCCTTCCCCTAACTCTGGAATCCAAATGACTTATAGCAAAGATATGAGTCAGTTTTTAAAAACCTTGACACCCCCCCCCCCAAAAAAAAACACTCTTGGGGGAGAGGAGGGAAGAAAGTCATTCTTGAGTTCCATGGGCAGGGCACTAAGCAGATGTTATATAGGTATAAGACTTACAGCTGAAAAGATACCTATTTTCATAGCTCAAAAGAATTGCAAATGTCTGCAGGCAAGTAAATGGATTAGACCATGGGTAGACATATTTTAGGGGGTAGATTCCCCTAAAATGTTGATACTCCTCCCCCAAACCAGACACTGGAGGTAAGGGGAACAGGGTACCATTGTTGAATTATTCACCCACTTTTATCCTTCAAAATATAAAGTCAGCTTACCCAAAAATCCGGTGTTATTTACCGTCTTAATCTTTCTGGATAACGAAAGCAATGATTGCTTGTGGTTATGATTCTTAACCTCAGAGACTTTGTGTTACCTTTGCTGAAAACAAGCCACTGCAACTTGATCATTCTTTTTTGCGAACTTAGTTTATGAACTCTTATTTCCTAAGAATTTCTGCTTCAGGAATTCTTCTGCTTGCCTTTATGGCAACTGACCCATTTCAATCAACATCCTCCTGTAGCCACTTGCTGTCTTACCTTGTACGCCCCTAATATCTCTGGAGGAGTTCAACCTTTCACAGACAACATCTCAGTATTGTGTGACTGGAGAGATAGCCTAAGACTTTGCTGCTACTAATCCTCTCTTGAAAGTGAGAATTAAACACAGATTGAAAGTCATCTTGGTGCAGGCTTTTTTAAAGGAGACCCAAATAATGTAATTTGGATTAAATAATATCTTACTCTGGAAGAGTCCTCTACCCTCATGGCCCCTTCCTCTTATGGATCAAGCCAACCATGTTGACTCCTTAATTACTCTCCTTGTTCTTCTCCAGACTCTCTGGACTTCTTTCTCTACCATAGCACAGTGCAGGTACCTCTCCTCTCCCCCCCACCTTTCTCCTATAGTTTATGTATTTTCTCCTCTCATCTCTCTTATTTTGACTGTAACTTTTTTTTAAGGAGAGAGACTTTACAAAAGAATTAATACTAGAATCAGACAGTGGGGAGTCAGAATAAATTAAGAATGCCTGACTTTTATATTCAGGGTTATTTGTATAGGAAGAACAGAAAGTGCATTCATAAATTCTTAGTTAATATTTCTTTTCATAAAACTTATTCGTTTACATGCGTGTATGCCTGTGTGTCTTAGAGAGAATCATTAGACTGCTTTGAAGAGCTGCATAGTTTTTCCTGTAGCCCTCCCGCCCTAGAGTTAGTTTCTTCTTATTACATTGTAATAGTGTCATTGATGTTAGACCTTATAAACAAACCATCTAGTCCATTCAACTTATTTTACAAATGAAGAAAACTGAGACCCAGAAAGGGAAATTACTCTGCTCAAGGCCATAGTAATAATAGCTAGCATTTAAATAGCACTTTAAGGTGTGCAAACTTCATTGCAAATATCATCCTGTTTGATCCTCATAACAATCCTCTGAGATAGGGGGCCATTATTATCATTTTACAGAAGAAGAGGTGGAGGCAGAAAGAGGAAAAGTGACCTGCCCAGAGTTACATAACTAACAAGTGTCTGAGACAGTATTATTAAGCCTTAGTGACAAATGCCTTTACAGGGAATCTTTTTTGCAGTTATGGCTATGTCAAAAATTATAAAACCGTGTGAGTGAATATCAGATGTCTTCCCTTTTATGCCACCAGCAAACACTGATTAAGGACTTAGACGACAGAGAAGCACAGAAGTAAATGCATTTTCTAATTAATCTTTCCAGTTCATTGTTTCTTGACCATATTTTTTCTGCTTTGAAAACTTTTGTGTGTTAAGTTGTTTTCAGGCATGTCTGATTCTCCATGACCCTATTTGGGGTTTTCTTAGCAAAGATAACTGGAATTGATTTGTCATTTCCTTCTTCAGCTTATTTTACAGGTGAGGAAACTGAGGTAAACAACTAAATGACTTGTCCAGGGTCACCCAGGTAGTAAGTGTCTGAGGCCAGATTTGAACTCAGGAAAATGAGTCTTCCTGACTCCAGGGCCAGCACTCTGTGTAGTCTGCCACCCAGCAGCCCACATTTTGAAAACTTAAACACTCTAAATATTTTGATGTCTTTTATATGTCATCCATATACCAAACTCTTTCTGGTGCTGCATTGTGGAGGCAACCCTGAATTATTAAAGTTTATACTCCTGGAATTGTAGGTTTTGTCAGGTATTACCGAGTTAGAAAGGTTTCTAGGACAGGCCCAGTAACTGTGCATCTTAGGATCAGCCTAGGAAAATTTAGAGAGGCTCATGGCCAGAAGTTAGGCCACTAGTCGTTGCATTTTTGTGATCGTCGTTATGTATAAAGATTGAGTGGCTTGGTTATCTCTGTGCCTTTGGGGACAGAATCTGCTTTGGTGAAATCACAGATCCGTAATTGATATCAGTATCTTTTTTTGCTATATCAGATTTTCTGGGGTGTATCAGTGTGGCAGAGAAATGGCTGATAGACAGTAGATGCATCATGAGAAGTTGTGGAAGGGTATGTAGGGAAGCAAGAAGAGATGTTAGAACACTGCAAGTTTGGTTTCAAATGGTCCTGGTTATATGTGGAATATAGTGCAATTGTGGAAGCAGTGGCATGGGCCAAAATTGCTTTGGTATAAAGCATCCAAATGGGGTAGTCCATATGGTTTAGAGGCAGAAGTGCAATCTGACTACAGCCACAAGCCATAATACAAGCTTAATAGTAATGATGATGATGATGATGATAATAATAGCAAGCATTTACATAATGCTTTAAGATTCACAAAGTGCTTTATATATGTTATCTGATTTGATTCATGTAATGACCCTGTGGGATAAGTGCTATTATTATCCTCATTTTACAGATTAAGAGATTGAGGCTGAGAGGGGTTAAATGACTTGTCCAGGGTCACATAGCTTGTAAGTATCTGAGAAAGGATTTGAACTTAGGTCTTTCTCAGTCCCAAGTCCAACAGTTGTCTGTTCCCTGTCATAAGAAAAATGAGCAAATATACAGGAAAGTAGATATGATGGGGACCTTGGGTAAAAGTGTGGTGGAGGAGAGCAAAGCCAAGCATGGTCTGACATGCATCTTAAATTTTGGGAGGGGCAGATTTCAAGGAGTTCAGAAAAAGAATAAGTAGAATCCCATGGCCCAGAATGTTTAAAAATTTTTTTTATACAGTTTTTGTTTTTAACATCATCATCATCATTTTCTGATACCCTTTTTATTTTACTTTTAAAGTTTTTTTTAAATTGATATTTTCTGTTTCCTTACATTGCTATAGTTCTCCTTCCCCTCCCAGAGAACCATCCCTGAAATCCTTCTTTCCTTATTCTCCCCACTCCTTCACCTCTTAGATCTACAAAGAACAAGAAAAACAGAGTAACAAAAACTTTGCCTGGTACTGAACCCCTGGCATTCTGCCCAGTTAATACCCTACCTTCTTATCAAGAGAATAAGATCATAAGATTGTTGATCCACAAGGGACATGAGAGGTCCTTTTCCTTTTACTGATAAGTATACTAAGTCTCAGCAAAGTTTGGCCATTTGGCTCAGTCACAAATATTAAATATTAGAGGTGAGATTTGAACCCAGGTCCTCATTCTAGGACCACTGTACTTTCTTTTGTTTTATATGGCAAACTAGGGAGGTATGTTTAATTAGCTCTTGATCTGTGTAATTAATCCAAGTTTAGTCACTTTTCCGGGGCATTTTTATTGATATTCAGATAGTGCATATATTGCTCTCCTTGTAATGTTTTCTTCTCCCTGCTCTTCTTTCATACAAGTCTTCCCATGTTTCTTTGAATCCCTTCATTGATATTTTCTTGCAATTTAACTTTTTTTATGTAATTTTAATTTCTTTTAATGTAATTTTCTTTTATGTATGCCTTCTACCATTTGTTCAGCCATTGTCTGTGGATGGTGCATTCACTTTGTTTTCAGTTTCTTGCTACAACAAAAAATATTATTATAATTATTGTTGTTGTTGTACACATGAGACCTTTCTCCTCTGGCTTTGACCTTGGATATATGCGTAATAGTGTCACTGGGCCAAAGTGTTTGCACAGGTTTTTGACTTTCTTATTATAATTCCAAAGTATTTTCCAAAATAGTCAGATTCATAGCTCTACCAGTAATTTGTTGTTGTTCAGTTGTTTTTCAGTCTTTGTTTGACTCTGGGACCCCATTTGAGGTTTTCTTGTCAAAGATACTGGAGTGGTTTGCCATTTTCTTCTCCTGCTCATTTTATAGGTGAAAGAACTGAGGTAGACAGGGTTAAGTGATTTGTCCAAGATCATACAGCTAGTACGTGTCTGAGATCAAATCTGAACTCAGTTCTTCCTGACTCAAGGACCGGCTCTATCCACTGTGCCACCTAGGGGCTAGTTAGTGTCCCTCTTTTCCTACAGCCTTATAGTTCAGTTCTTAAGAAAGTCTAGGAAGTTAATCAGAAGTTCAAAATTGTTATCTTCATAGAGGCAAGAGGAAAGAATAGACACACATATTCCTCTCTCCAAATGCTGCAGAATTAGTAACTTCCCTTTTAAAAATCAATCTTGAGGTGTCTGGGAAGATTTTACATCTAGGAAAATGACCAAATTACCCAGTAGTGTTTCTTGAGGAAGGGTGGGCTGGTGACAGGGGAAGAGATGATTCAGAAACAAAGACTGTGATAATTTAATCAGAAAATGATCATTTGGCTGGGAAAAGAATGACATTAAGCTGCTATTTGAAATGGTGTGGAAATAAGAATAGATTTGTAGGGGCTGAATTGTAAAAGTCTCTTCCAACTCTGATAATTATATCTGACTTTCATATCAAGCTTTAAGATTTATATATCTCTTTGGATACATTATCTTACTTGATTCTCACAACAGCCCGGTGAAACATAGTTTTAAGCCATTGTTAGCCCCTTTGGCAAATAAGGAAACATAAGTGACTTTCCAGTAATTCCATTCCTACCTCTTGCAATTCTTTGATCCTCTGGTAATTCTAATGAAAACAATGAATGTTTAATTTTTAAAGCCTTGATCGGAAATAGATTTTCTATCTGTCTTCTTCAGTTTCCTATTCCTTTTCCTCCTTGCACACTTCTTTTGTCTTTTACTTCCTAATGTCCTAAGGCTTACTGTTCATATTCCTCTCAGAGGAAGAACATAAGATCATAGTTTTAGAGTCAGAAAGGAATCTTAGAGGTCATTCAGTCCAACCCCCTCATTTTATAGTTGAAGAAACTGAGAATTAAGCAACTGGGAATCAATTAGAGTTGGGAATCAAACCCAGACTTCCTAATTCCAAATCCATCTGTCTTTCTACCGTATTATGCTGCTCCAGAATTTTGCATTATCCTGTAAAACCATCTATTTGTAGATGTGTAAGAGTGTACTGTGTATTGTGCTTTGAACTAGTGGTTTTGTGAAAGACGTTGCTGTTGGCCAACTTGATACACAAGTGGGTCTGTATTAACTCCCCTTTAAAAGAGCATGTAGCTTACATGCACCACATATACATTTTTTTTCTTTCTTTGAAGGGTAGGGAAAGAAAAAGGTTTGAGGAAGGGATATATTTTTTTAAAAAAATTTGAGGCAAGTTTTTCCCTGTGTGCCTATAACCTGAACAGTATGCAGCACAATACTCCCATGCCTTTAAAAAAAAAATTTAACATCTTCATGGTAACACACTCAGTATTTAGAGTGATGTTAACTGAATAATGGAAATAGCTTACCTTTCTCTAGTGTTTCACAGACAGTGTATTGTAGAAGAAAGAGGATTGGACTTGGAATCAGGAAAGACTTGGGTTTGAATCCTGGCACCAATACCATGTGACCATGGGCAAGTTACTTCGTTGATTTCTTTGAACTTTAGTTTCCTAATCTGTTAAATGGGGCTGATAAAGCTTATATTACCTCCCTCAGAAGGAAGTTATAGGGAAAATGCTATATAAACCTTAAACTGCTACATAAATGTGAACTGATAGTATTTAATGTTTGCAAAGTACTTTAGAAACATTCTCATTTGGTAAAACTAGGGCTGTAGTGATGCCATGCTTAGGATCATGATATCCCCAACCACTCTATTTCATATTCTGTTGTTGAAAAGTAGAACTTTGTTTTTTTTTTTTAAATATTTTTTTTTGTTTATTTATTTGGCCATTTCTTTTACCCTTCAAGATTTCTATAAAAGGAAAAAATAAGGTAGCTTGAGCAGGGATCAATCTTTAATTTAATTTAATCTAAATGGCTTAGGACTTGATGGATGAATGATTAAGAAAACAGAGCTAGGGAACTGATGTTTAAGCAGAACATGTCAGTACAACTAATTGTCTTGTTGATTGAAGGTAATTTATCTTAAATAACATTTTATTGGTATTACGAATTATATTTATATTATCTTTGATGGAGAGTCATTTTATTTCATCATATGTTTTTGTTAATGTGAAGAAAATCCTGAAGGAGGTAATTATACTGGAAACTTCTTATCTACTCTGTTTTTCATTAATGATGGTATGGAAGATGCATTGATTCTGATTGTTCTTTCTTTTCTTTATTCCTTAGGGCCGACATGTCAAGACTGGTCAGCTGGCAGCTATCAAAGTCATGGATGTTACTGAAGTAAGTAAAGGTGGGGGAAAAAACTCAAGAGTTGAAAAAGTAAATAACTA
>NW_020954583.1:18159634-18162661 GCF_900497805.2 Vombatus ursinus
GTGTGTGTGTGTGTGTGTGTGTGTGTGTGTGTGTGTGAGAGAGAGCGAGAGAGAGAGAGAGGTTTACATAAAGAAGAAAAAAAGAGATATTATTTAGGTCACCTTTCATATAAAAGAAATCACTTTCTCAGATTGCCCTCATGTGACATTACGTCTGCGGGAAGTTTTAGGGGCCAGTTTTTAAAATTTTTGCAGATGGCTTCCAAAGAACTGAGCATCAGTAGCATCCTAATAAATAAATAAACCAAATGCTGATGTCATCTCTTTGGCAACATAATTACCTTTTTTTTAATGGAAAAATAAAGGGATTTCTATAAGGGAAGATTAAAGTCATATGAATAGGGAATTATAGGGATGAGGAAGGTGTTCCCTGGTGTATATGCCATTTCTTTTATTTTTAACATGAGGGAATGGGTTCAGTGAGGTTCCCTGTGGCTTGAAAGCAGAAACATCTGCTAGAATGAGGAGCAGATTGTTGGCAAAATTTAGCAATGTAAAGTAGTAGTTGAAATGGTCTCAGGGGAGAGTTAACGGCAGAGCTTTAGATGAGAAAAAGGGAAAATTAACCTGGACCTAAAATAAGACATGTATATAATATGTATGTGTCTATATTTAAGCCTACTTATTTTAAAAATAACTTTAATTTACTATGTTCCAAAAATAACTTATTTAAATTTTATTAGGATATTTATAACATTTTGGAGTATGTCCATATTATTACATTTAGTCTTCCATAATTATGGCTGTAATTCAAGATAGTTGTTAACAGATTGACTGTTTGGGTCCCTTTTGTTCTTGAGAGTCAATCTAATCAACTTCTAACATTTGGAGACATAACCATATTCAACCTGGTAGTTACCCATTCCTAATTTCATATCTTTTCCTCAGGTCCTGCAGAGAGACATGCTGATTATTCTGGTGTTGTTTATAGTATAGTGAAGCAAGTGCACCCATCCAATTTATTATAATTCTCCTTCTTTTTCACATATTATATCACCTGTTTGTGTGTGCATTTTTTTTTGTAATAGTAATTATATCCTTCAGTATTAAAGAGAGAGGATACTGTAGCGTCTAGGTATAGGTGAACTAGTAGAACTGAAGTCATTTTTTTGGATATTTGTTTTAACCATACAGAGAGAAAGCTATCATTTCTAGAAGGAGAAAAACATTGCCTATATACTAACATGATTTTTGTTTTAAAATCACCAGAATGTGTTGGTCTCAATGGCATAATACTTTAAAATTTAATTTAAAAAATTTTAACAATTAACAAAAATCTCTTTTTTTCCCTTACCACCATGGGAGAGAACATCCCATACCCTTGTATCAGATAGGCAATACAAGTTCCCGCGTTGGCTGAACCAAAATCTATGCCTGTGCCTATATATACTGGGTCCATAACATCTCTGTCAGGAGATAAGTAATTCTTCATGGATCCTTTGGAATTGTAATTGGTCATTGTGTTGATCATAGTTTGATTCTTTCAAGGCTATTTGTCTTTACCGTGTTTATATTGTCTTATATTTGTCTTCACTGTGTATATATTGTCGTCCTAGATCTGTTCACTTAACTCTGTATCTGTTGATGAAAGTCCTACCAGGTTTTTCTGAAAAAATACTGTCATCATTTCTTATGGCACAGTGGTATTCCATTATACCATATACATAATTTGTTCAGCCAGTCTCTCATTGACGGACACCCCATTTAGTTTCCGATTCTCTGCCACCACAAAAAAGAGCTGCTAGGTGGCTCGGTGGATAGAGCACTGGCCCTGGAATCAGGAGGACCTGAGTTCAGGCCTGGCCTCATGTACTTGACACTAGCTATGTGACCTTGGGCAAGTCACTTAACCCCATTGCCTAGCAGTGTGCCCCACTTCCCCCCCCCAAAAGGAGCTAATATAAATATTTTTTGTGTACAGGGGTCATTGTATCTTTGGGGTATAAACCTTAGTAGTGGCTGAAGGATATGTACAGCTTGGTAACTTTTTTGCCATAGTTCCAATTTGTTTTCCAGAATGACAGGAACAATTCACAGCTCCCCTAACAGTGTATTAATGGGGCTCTTTTTCCCACATTTGTCATTTCCCTTTTTTGTCAACTTTGCCTGATGGTTACGAGATGGAACCTCACAGTCATTTGATAGAGTTGTTTTGGGAGCAGTACTTTCAGGTAGAGCTCATGAAGTGCTTTTCTGTTGAATATAACTTTATAGTCTTTCATGAACTATTTCATACCTTAATCTCTATCATGGTACTCAACTCAGTGTTTGAACTGAAGTTTTCTCATAAATAATTTGTTTTAAGATTTTTAAAAAAAAAAGGATTATTTGAAAGCATGGTAAACAGTGACAAATTAATTTCAGTAGAGAGGAAAAACAAAATTAGTTGAATGAATGGTGAGTTGTGTAGTGATTGGTTGGCATGAATAACGTAACTAAATTGTCCAGGGTAGCAAATATTATCTTTTCTTATAGATGGAAAAATAAGAAATAAAGATATCAGGTATTTCTTTAGTATTATGGTCAAAAGTGAGAGGGATTATTGTGGAATGGATAAAAGCTGTAGAGTTCAGCTCTGCCTCTGTTGTCCACTAGCCTGTATGATTATGGGCAAGTCATGTAACTTCTAGGTATTTCTGGCAGCTCTAATACTAAGCTACAGAAATCTGCTGACCTCCTACTTTTGCAAATGGTTAGCACACCAAGAGTTAACCAATGAATTCAAGTCTCCCTTATATACTTTTTCTACCCCCTCCCCCCCAAAAAGATTAATACACTTGTATTAATATAATCCACATATAATGGTAATTTTTTATACAGTATTTTGAAATTCTCCCAGTATCTCTTCTCCCCCTCTTTGATTCCATGCTAGACAGATTGTTGTAGTCTAGAAAAATAATTAGTTTAGATCTGTCTGTGTATGTTTGGCTTTGAAAGGAGTTCTGATAAATTAGCCATATGTAATCAGCTATAGCATTTCTCCTATTATAACTTACACCTTTTCCAGTGGAGGACTTAGTATTATGA
>NW_020954583.1:18162687-18170909 GCF_900497805.2 Vombatus ursinus
GAGAGAGAGAGAGAGAGAGAGAGAGAGAGAGAGTGTGTGTGTGTGTGTGTGTGTGTGTATGGCCTTAATTCCTTGCTTGGAAAATATAGTAATGGTTGTGGGACACATGCAAGATAAAAATACCCTTAAAGCAGCCGTGAAATTAAACACTAGCTCAGTATCCAAGATCTTTCTTTAGATCCAGGATTTAAAGAAAATGAGGTGGTGGGTGTAATGCAAACCAAGGAGCAGACCCTAAATTAACTTTACATACTTGATATTTTATTGTTTTGTTATTGTTCAATTTAAAAATAACATCGACATTAAACATTTCACTTCATTGCAGTCACTTCTAAATTTTCCCCACTCCTAAAATTGAGCCCTTGCTTGTAAACAAAGGAAAAACCATTGAAACAATAACCCCCTCTGATGTTTTTGTGCATATCTGTATTTACGGGGAACTCTTCTATTTTCTGCAAGCAGATGAGGTATTCCCTTAGCTTGGTGCTGTCATGACCAGGACAAGAAGAAAAGGTTGAGGAAGCAAAGATCACTGTAGTTGAAACCACTAGTTACTTTGTTGACCAAATACAAATTTTTGATGATAGTGATTGAGGGGGAGTGGATTATAACTTTTGGAAAACCCTGAGCTTAATTTCTTTAACTTACTACTGCTCTTCTTTAGAATAAATAATATATTGACAGGTAGGTAAGGAGAGGAGACACTTCCCCAATATGAAGCTAAGAGAAGACTTTTATTTTTAATTCTGTTTGATTTCAGGAACATGAGATGCAGAACCTTCCTCTCTGTGTGCATTTAAGAAACTGGCACATTACTTTATTGATCTTCAGTATAGTCCATAACTTTTCTCCAAGTCTGGATTTTAGAAAAGATTAGTGTAGCCCATCCTCATGCTGTAAAAGAGAGAAAAAAAAAGATAATGGAAGGGACAAAGAGTGTAGTGACAGTTAAAAATTGAACGAAGCATTTAAAGTTGAGAGAGTGCTAAATCTAGAGTCAAAAATCTTGGCTTCAAATTCTGACTTGGCCACCTGTTTGACCTTGGGGTAGTTGCTTAACATCTCTAGGCCTGAGTTTTTTCATCTGTTAAATGAGGAGGATTGGCTCAGTGGATAGAGCGCTGGCCTGGAATCAGAAAGACCTGAGTTCAAAGCTGGCCTCAGACACTTACTAGCTGTGTGACCCCTGGGTAAATCACTTAACCTCTTTTTGCTTTAATCCACTGGAGAAGAAAATGACAAACCACTCGAGCATCTTAGTCAAGAAAACCCCATGAACTGTATGGTCCATGGGGTCATGAAGAGTCAGACATGACTGAATGACTGTGAAAAAACAAGGAGTGGATTCGTGATATCAAACTCAAGTGAACCAAGAACCATTAAGATCATGATACATGATACATGAAGATCCTTGTGGATACATAAGGACTTAGAAAACCACATATTAACACTGTTTTATTGCATTGTTATTTGTTTTGTTAAATAGTTCTCAATTATGTTTTAATCTGGTTTGCGTAGCCCTCAGGAGTGTTGTGGGCGTTCTGCAGCCCTTGTGCTGTGTGTTTGACACTTCTAGAGGGGATGACCTATAAGATCCCTTCTAGTTATAAGTATATGATTCAGTGATCTCTATTTTAATTTAAAAATGTTTTTAAAATTCCAAATATTTTCATAATTTTGTATAAATATTTTCAACTGTCTAGGCATTCCTTACCTAAACTATTTTTAACCAATTGCATTTTCCAACAATGTTAATCCATTCCCTTGAGTGGAGTTCCTGCTACAGTAATGCTCTTTGTTGTTGTTGTTGTTGAGTTGTTTTCAGTTGTGCCTGACTCTCTGTGACCCCATTTGAGTTTTCTTGGCAGAGATACTGGAGTGGTTTGCCATTTTCTTCTCCAGCTCATTTTACAGATGAGGAAACTGAGGCAAACAGACTTACAGCTACCAAGTGTCTGAAGCCAGATTTGAACTCAGGAAGATAACTATCCACCACATCACCTGGCGGTCCTGTTCTTCTCTCTAGCTTAACTCTTATGCTCCATTTGTGTTGTTAAATATTGTTAAGAAATGTTAAACACCTTACATAAAAAGTCAGTATATCCGCATATCTCAGTTTTTTAATTTTCTAGTAGAGAAAATAATGAATAGACTCACTTTGAAATCATCAGGACTACTTGAAGCATGTGTGTATGTGAATAGGCTCAGAGTAAAATAGGATTAGCACCTGTATGGCATTAGAAGGATATTGCTTTTATAGCATTGTAAGGTGTGTACTCTCAGGTCTAGGTATCTCTCTCATACGGCCCTCTGCTGAGAAATTCCTATGTAGCTACCCTATATTCCAGGTTGATTGTCTCTGGACACCTTTTCACCTTTGAATTGGTTGAGTTCCAAGCCAGAAGTCATTCACAGGCCACAGTAATCACAGGTTGAATGGCTTCATCAGGCCATCTGAATCTGGATCATTCTCCTGGGAGCTATGGAAGCACCTGTACTTGACCTATTTGTTGATAATGGTTCACCAAAGGCTTGTTGGATATTATTATTAGGGCCACACTGCTAAGTTAGCTACATGGACTTCTGGTTTTAGGGCAATTGGATGGTGGGAGTTGGGAGGGAAGGAATAGCACTTTGGTACAATTCCAGTCCAGCCACACGCTATTATTAGCTTCTTGCATTTTTAACACTTGCTTCAGAACTGACTGCCCCTTTGATGGTGTTTCAGTTGATCAGCAAATATTTATTTTTTTGAAGTTATATAAAATTTTATTATTTAAAAGCTTACAAATACCTCTAACTTACTTGACATGATGGAAAACAGAAACACTAATATTTCTTACCTCCAGTAAGGAAGTATTTGAAAGTTTCTAAGGATTCTATGCCTTCATAAGTTAAGAAGCCATGATATATACTTTTATACCGATCAATTTCCTTTTCCTTTAAAAAATTAGTTATTTCATTAATGATTTTTCAATTACATTAATTTTTTTAATAATTAAAAGTGTTTTTTGAGTTTTAAATTCCCTCTCTCCCACCTCTCCTCCACTCTGAGAAGGCAAACAATAAATTGATTTTACATATCAAATCATGCAAAACATTTCCATATTAGGCATGTAGCAAAAGGAAACATACAGTCCTTCCTCCCCCCACTCCCCAAATAAAGTGAAAAAAAGTATGCTTCAGTCTTCATTCAGAGTTCATCAGTTCTCTTCTGGAGATAGATAGCATTTTTCATTATGGGTCCCCAATGCGTATTTATTAAGGCACCTGTTATGTTCCTGGTGCACAAAGAATGAAACAATTTCTTTTTACAATGAATTTACATTGTATTGTCTAATAACCAGTGCAACTTAGAAGAACCTTGGGTGGGGCCATACATACATACACACATATATGTATATACGTCCCCTCCTCTCCCCCCCTTTTGAAAGACATCTCGTTTTAGTAGGTTAGCCTGTATTTAGGGTTTGTCCATGCTGAACAACCGTGATAGCCCTGGGAGAGGGCCATGATTCCGCCTCTTCCCATTGCCTCTAGGAACGGTGCCATTGTTAGTACCTGCCCCTCCTTTAAGTGGGGAAGAGGCTCCACCTCCATCTCTGCTGCTTTCTTTTGATGTAGGAGCGCAAGAAGTCAGCACTGTCCTCTGAAGCTTCTAAGACATGCTCAGTACTCAGAGCAAGTTTTGATGCCAAGAGGAAGCTTTTGCACCCCATGAACCCAGGATGAAGCTTGAATCAAAGCTTGAAAACATGTTCTCTCCTGCTCCCATCATTGGGGGCCCTCCCTTCTCCCCCTCCCTGCCTGCCTGCTGGGTGCCACAGGAACCTTGGCCAGAAGCCTGGGAGCAAAAGAGAAAGAGAGATTTCACAGCTGATGCTTCTCTTTCAGCCTTGGCAGGTGGGTAGGCAGGGACTGTTGGAGAAGGACTCCTCTTGTTTGGAGCAGGAGAGGGCATTGTTTTCTGACTTTCATTCAGGTTTGATCTCAGGGACAAGGGGCGCAAAAGTTACCCCTTGGCCATCAAAAAACCTTGTCTGGGCTACACGGACTCATTTTTCTAGTAAATGAAGGAGAAAAAGCAGGAGCAACAGGTAGTTGTGAGGAAGAGCTTATATATTCTGCTTTTGCCCTATAAGCAAGCAAAGAAAGCTGCTTCTTTTGGTGAACTCAGTGGAATAGTTCTGGATTTACATCTAGGCCAAGGGTACTAAACCTTTCTTTTTGTATTGTGGACTCCTTTGGCAGTCTGGTGAATAATTCCTCAGAATAATGTTTGTAAATGCATGAAATAAAGTACCTAGGATTGAAAAGGAAACCAATTATATTGGTTATCAAAATATTAAAAATAGTTTGTCAAAATATTTAAAAATTATCAAAATAATTAAAAGTCAAATTCATGGACCTTACATTCCACAGTCCCTTGATCCAGGCTTTAGTGCGTTGGATCTAGGTATGGATACTGTGTGTTTTTGTATGTTAGGCACTGGTACATGAAACCTTCTTAGAATGCTAATTTCATACCAGAGAGATTGAAGAGGACATAAAGAATAGGGTTCTGAGATTAAATAATGCAATTTATGCAATCATTAATTATTTTATTGCACGTTTATATTTGTTATCAGGTCTTGAAACTATAAACTGATTAAGAAAAACCCAAACTTTTAAAAGGTTCTTTTGAAAGTATATCAAATTGTGTCTTGATGCTTTGGGTATTGTCCATTCTGGGCACAGACCCTGGTTGGCATAGGAACAATTGGGTTACTTTGCACCCTAGTTACCACTTTTTTCTTGTTACCCTAACTCCCAACCCCCATATTTTATTGTAAAACTCGTATAGTGTGGTAGAGAACACTATCATTGCCACCTTTCTCCCCACCCCTACCTCTACCATTTAATTTAATTTTTTTAACTAATTCTTTCCCTTAGTGAGTTTGTTGTTAGCAAATAAAGTCAAGGGAAGACTTAGGTTTTGTGAAGTATAAAACTTGCTGCTCCTCCTAGTCACTCAGGCTTATGGTCATCTTTGATTCTTCCCTGCCTCTGAGCCTCTGCATCCAGTCAACTGTTAATGCCTGTCAGTTCTGCCTCTACTGAACCTTTGAAATCCATTACCCTCCTCTTTATTCATGATTACCACTCTAATTCAGGACCTCATCACCTTTCACTTCTTGGATCTCCTAATGACCCAACTTGTCTCCCTGCTTTCACTTTTTTCCTTTTCTTAATTTGATACACAACTTCCAAAAGAGTCTTCCTAATAACCAGGTCTAACCATGCTACTCCCCTGCTCAACAAACATTAATGGTTCCCTATTGCCCATAGAATAAAATGCAAACTCCTTAGCTGGCTCTTAAGGCTTTCTGTGATGTGGTTTTAACTTGCTTGTACAACCTTCTTTCACAATACTTCACACACTCCATGTTCCAGCCACATGATTACTGGCTAGTGTCTGACCTTGACCTTTTTAACTCCTACCTCCATGCATTTTTGGTAGATTGTCCACCATGTCTGAAATGCCATGCTATCCCAATCCATCCTACTTCCCTTCAAAATTAAATTCCAGTGACATTTTCTTCATGAAGCTTTCCCCTGTTGTCAGCCTGCATTCCCCTCTCCTCCCCAATTACATACTACCTTGCACTCCCTGTCCTCTTCTGTCACACAGTACCTTGTACTATGCTTATCCATGTTACCATAGAATGTAAACTTTTTGAGGGCGGGAACTTGGTCATTTTTCATCTTTGTGCTTTGCACAAAGTATATACTTAACGCATGTTTGTTCAATAGAATCTATGAATGCTGTATTCATTCCTCATGCCCCACAAATTCAGAAGGTAATCATTGAGTATCTGTTTTGTGCCCAGTAGTGTGTGGAGCAGGGGAAGGAGAAGAAGCAGAATGGAAATATAAAGAAGTATAAAGCATTAACTTGGAGCTAAGACAAATGAGAGATCAATGTGGTCTTTGTAACCCCTTCCCTCTCAACCCCCACCCCCAGCAGTCCATTTAATAATGGCATTATTGCTCTGTTGGTCATATGTCATTCGTGAACAATGTTTGCTGCTTCAGTGTGGCTATTGATTTCCCTTTGTTTATGACAGATACTGGAATCTTAGTATGTCCTTAGAGTAAGCTACAGGCATATCATCTGAGACTACATTGTTGTCATCTGTCATTTTTGTCAAATAGTTGCCATCTCTTTTCTAAGTTTTTTTTTTTTCATGATTTATGCATCCATTCAGGTCCACCTCTCTCCTGACCTAGTGTGTAGCTATTTTATCTTTTAGCTAAAATTTCTCAAGTGAACCCTTTCTGATTCTTTTGGGGGGGGGTAGGGCGGGAAGAATTTGGTAGGCCTGTTCTTTAGTTGGACAGCAATAGAGGATGGGAGAGATTTGAGGCAGGCAGTGGCAGACTATTGCAGATTGGCAGAATTTGCCAAATGATTGAATTTGGCAGGTGAGAGAGAATAAAGATGTCATGTGGGTTGCAGTCCTGAGTTAATTAATAATGTTAATTAATCGTGTTAATTAAGTTAATTCATCATCAAGTTAATTCATCCTGTTTCGATTTCGTACCTGTACCCTTATTTTACACTTAACTTTGAAAAAAAAATCATTAAAGGATCATTTTATACAAAATGCCACATTAGGTATTCAAGAGGGCAAGTTAAAGCTAGATAGGACTTGGTTCCTGTCCCTAAGGAACTTTAAAATTAGTAGGGAGAAAGAAATGTATACGATAATCTGGAGTCATTGTGTTCTCCTTAAAAGCAACCATCTTCTACACTTTCTTCTTTCTGTTGAGGGTCCTGCCATCCTTCTAGTACCCCATGTTTGTAACTCAGTCATTCTTAACTGTTTCCTTACCGCCAACGTCTAGTCAGTTGCCAAATCTTGTCAATTTTGCTCACACAAGATCTCTCACATCTACATCCTTCTTTCTAGATATGTGGCCACCAAGGTGCTTTTAAGGCCCTCACTCCTTTTCACTTAGACTATTGCAGCAGCCTCCTAAGTGGTTTCTCTGCTTTCAGGTTCTCCCTCACTTTTCAGTCTTTCATGTAGCCGCCAAAGTAATTTTCCTAAAACACAAGTATGACCATATTGTATTCCTGCTCCAAAAATCTACAGGGGCTCCCTATTCTGTGATAAAATACAGACTCCTCTGCCTGACATTTAAAAGCCCTTTATAGTCTGATTCCAGTCTGCCCTTATGTCATATTTCTCCCTTTTACACTCTCTACATTCCGTCCAAACTGACCGACTTGTTTGCTAAATTTAGCTTTCCAGTTTCTTAGCCCCTTCCTGCCTCCCCTGTGCCTCTTAGAATCCTTCATTTCTTTCCTGGCTAACTGAATTCAAGTCCCCTTTCCTATGCAGATTAATTTATATTTATCAGTTTACGTGTTCTGTCCCTCAGTGATGGAGCAGTTTTTAAAATTTTTGCCTCTATTTCCCAGCACCCAGGACAGTCAGTATCTTTTTAATTTACAAAGTAGACACTTTATTGAATCGAATGGGAATGGCTTTAATGTCCCATAGAATTGACTAAGTCAGTGACAGGTATCCACAAAATAGTATGACAGTTTTGGGTGGGGGGGGAATTATTGTGGGGGGAGGAGTTAGTGAAGGCTTCATGAAATTGGTGGCTTTTAAGATGTCTTCTGAAATATAGGTAGGATTTTGTTAGGTGGAGATGGGGACTTGAAGGTAGGGAGTATATCTGGATGTAGAGAAAGACAGGAAACATAAGAACATGCTTGTGAAATGGTAAGTAGACAGTCTGGAGTGTAGGTAGAGTATGTAAAATAGAAGTGAGTGGTGCGGCTACAAAGGTGGATTGGAACCAGCAAATGTCGAGGACTTCAAATGCCTCACTAAAGAATTTGGACTTTGGGGAGCCATTGAGATTTTTGAACCAGGGAATTTATGGGATCATATTTGTGCATTAAGAAAATCTGGGGGGGCAGCTAGGTGGTGCAGTGGATAGAGCACCGGCCCTGAAGTCAGGAGGACCTGAGTTCAAATCCGGCCTCAGACCAAACACTTGACACTTACTAGCTGTGTGACCCTGGGCAAGTCACTTAACCCCAATTGCCTAAAACAAAAAAAACTAAGCAAACAAACAAAAAAAAAAGAAAATCTGGGGGCAGCTAGGCGGTGCAGTGGATAGAGTACTGGTCCTGAAGTCAGGAGGGCCTGAGTTCAGATCTA
>NW_020954583.1:18170943-18173359 GCF_900497805.2 Vombatus ursinus
GCCTCAGACCAAACACTTGACACGTACTAGCTGTGTGACCTTGGGTAAGTCGCTTAACCCCGATTGCCTCACCAAAAAAAGAAAAAGAAAATCTGGTAGCATTGTAATTATCAATAACTTTTGGCTATGAAAACTTGCTACTTGGGAACTTTAAAAAAAAAAAAAAAGCTTTTTTGTGTCTGGGCTTTTGCTTATGTCACCCTTACTCCTCACCTATCCAAACTGTCCAAAGCCTACCTGTTCTTCAAGCTCAATGGTAAATTCCCTGGGAAAGCCTTACATGGCCTCCCCACCCTTGCCTAAAGTGATCGCTTAACTTCCTCTTAATTCTTCTGGCAATTATTAATTTGGCAGTGAATCATGTGTTTCCTTATGATATCTAACATCCACATCATGGACTCCATAATATGGTAATATTGTCTTTCTCTATCGTTTATAGCTTTTTGTTGTTGTATAACTTTTCACGTGTGTAGTTTCCCCCAACTAGATCTGTAAACATCTTCAAAAATGGCAAGACAGGGACTTATTCTTTGTATTCATCCCTTCAGTGCCAACCATGGTACCTACCGTGCCTTGGACATAGTAGGCATTCAGCTACTTGTTGATCCAGGGGACTGTTCAGCAGGTTCTTGAAAGCTGTCCCAAAAATATTTTGAGTAATATCAGCATGGGAAGGGTATGAATTTCTAAGGTGATTTTCTTGAAGGAGTACTACTAATGTATATGTATAAGTTTTGCTATGTTGGCTTTAAAGAAAGTCAGTCTTGTTACTCTGTCACGCCTTGAATACATTGTGAGATTACATTAATAAAAAAAAGATTGCAGTGTTTTAATATGTTGTCATAGTTCATTCTTGTTTAGAATGTATCTTGTTGGAGTATTCAGCATCTTGCCTAGATAAAGTTTAAATGTTGCTGAGGGTAGGAACACTCATATGGGGTTGGGGAGTTTTAGGGGAAGAAGAGATTTAAAAAAAAATTTTAAAGTATGTATTGTAGGGGCGGCTAGGTAGCGCAGTGAGTAGAGCTTCGGCCTTGGAGTCAGGAGAACCTGAGTTCAAATCCGGCCTCAGACACTTGACACTTACTGGTCATGTGACCCGGGGCAAGTCACTTGACCCCAATTGCCTCACCAAAAAGCAAAAAAAAAAGGTATGTATTGTAGTCTCATTAAGGAAAGAGGGAAATAAATAAGCATGTTAAGCAGCTGTTATGTACTAGCCAGGGGTGGGGACCCTGTGGCCTTCTGGGTCCTTGAGTATGGCCTTTTGACTGAATCTATGTTTTACAGAACAAATCCTTTTATTAAAGGGTTCCCCATCCCTGTGCTAGGCATTATACTACATGCTTTACATATATTCTCATTTAATCCTTACAAAACAACACTGAGAGGCAGGTGCTATAATTATCCCTATTTTACAGTTGAGGAAACTGAGACAAAGGGTAAAATACTTTGCTCCACCTAACTGCCTAAATTATTTTAAGTGCTCTGGGACCTACAGAAATGAACAAATCTCTAACCTTTAAGTGAAAGCTCTTCCCTTTTCTATTTTGGTAATTTTGTCTGTCAGTTTAATCTTAACTACAGTCTTGACTTATTTTTCATAATCATTCTTTCTCAGTGAAGCTTTCTTGGATGAGTTCAAATAAGTCAGTTCCAAAATTTTCCCCAGCCAAATTGCCACTTATATTTGTTCTTTTTGCCAGAAGCTTTTTTTTTTCTGCCTCTATTGAGATAATCATGATTTTTATTTTTAAATACATTGTTGGTCTTTAATTTATTTGTTCATCTGGAGACTTTGTGAAAGACCTAGTAAACCTTGAGGACAAATTTAATCTGTGATGTAGAGTTCTGAGAGTCACTATGTTAAAAACAGATTGCTTTCAAATTTCTTATCTTTTCTAAAATTGACATAATCATCTTGCCTCCTGTCCTTTTCTCTGAACTCCAAATTCATGACTTTGTTTCCCCCCCCCACCTTACTACTTCCTTTCCTGTCCTGATCCCTAGCAGATCTTTTGAGAAAGAATGTTTTATAGTAGTATGGTTGAATGGAAAGAAGAGGTAGATGATTTTTAAAAAGCTGATCCTAGGGCACTTCCTTTTGTAAGGAAGCTGTCACTATGGGAACCCATGCCGAGTTGGACAAAGGAGTAACTTTCAGCATGTAGAAACCTCTTGTTAGGTCTTTCCTTAGTTTTACCAGGCTGTAAACAATGCTGAGAGTCTTTTAACATAATAGAAATGTATTTCTGTGTGCCCATAAAGGAAAAATGTCAATTGTGGCTTATAAACTCAAGTTTTCATCTTTTTATAAACAAATAAAAATTTGAAGGATGCAGTTTCTTTTCCTCTATGGGAGAGGCACTGTTACTCTGTTTACTGCTCAGGGATTATAGCAAGGTGCAAACATTAG
>NW_020954583.1:18173594-18179747 GCF_900497805.2 Vombatus ursinus
TCTTTCTTTCTTTCTTTCTTTCTTTCTTTCTCTTCCTTCCTTCCTTCCTTCCTTCCTTTCTCTGTGTGATCACTGATTAGAAATTGTTCTGCAGTCTTAAAAACACATAGTTCTTTGCATTGCCAGTCTCTTGCTTAACACGTTCACACTTTGGCAAAAGTGTTGACTGCCCCACAACTTAATCTTATTACTAATTATCATTTTAAAGTTGTACATTTCCTTGAATTGAAATTAGAAACTCAGAATTTTTCATCTTATACATAGGCTACTCTAAAATGTTTCAAGAAGTTAGAGAAAGATTGGAAAATATTTATTAGGTAAATTAGTATTATTGGAAAAAACATTTTCTTGATCATTTTATTCTGTTTTTTTAACCTTTTGATTTCCGTTCGGAATTACATTTTATTTAGGATAAGCCTCAGATATAAAATTGGATGATCCATAAAGGGATAATGGGAACTTTTCCTATAGATTTTTAATGTTCTTTTGACTTCTTTTTTTTTTTTCCAAGAGGAGCTACTAATGAACAACAATAGCAATAATAATTATGTTGACAGTGCATTTTTTACCAAGAACTCTGTTTTGAGATAAGTGGTTGGGAATATTCTTATCTCCATTTTATAAATGAGGAAAATGAGACAGAAATAAGTGACCTGTGGCTCATTGGCAAACAGTATTTGAATCCAGTTTTCCTGTACAAGTTCTCTCTTTTTCCCCATGATAATGTACTGTACTCTTTTATAGAATATGAGTAATCCTTTTTAAAAGGCTAATTGGATGATTTTCAGTTTTGACCACCTGCAGATTTTGTATTGGAGAAGCATTCATATTTCTTGATGTTGAGTGAATATTGTGATACGGAACCCAGAAAGGCTAATAGGATCTTCTTGAATTAAAAAGCACTGTGACCAGAGAGGTGTCAGTTTTATTGTAATTAGGCCATGTAAAATGCTGTATTCAGTTTTGGGGCCATGTCTTATGAAAGACAATAAGGTGGAGTATTCTTAGAGGAATGTGACCAGGAAGAGAGGAATCTTGTCACACAAGCAGTGATTGGAAGAATGAACTGGATATTTACTCTGGAGAAGAGAAAACTTAGAAAATGAGAACTATTTTGAATATTAAAAGAGCTCTCATGTGGGAAAGGGATTATTAGACTTGTTCCATATGACTTGAGAGGGCAGAACTAGAAACAATGGGGGGAGATTGTAGAAAAAGTGAATTTTGGCTCAGTAAAAGGCTGCTTAACAATTAAGAGCTGGGGCGGCTAGGTGGCGCAATGGATAGATCTCAGGCCTTTGAGTCAGGAGGACCTGAGTTCAAATCCAGCCTCAGACACTTCACAAGTATTAGATATGTGACCCAGAGCAAGTCACTTAACCCTGATTGCCTCACCAAAAAACAAAAACAAACAAACAACAAAACAGTTAAGAGCTGTCCCAGAGGTGCCTCTAGAGGTCATGAATTCTGGGAGCAATCTTTAAACAAAGGGTAACTGTCTACTTGTTGGGGGTGTAGTGGGCGAAATTCTTGTATTTGTATGGTTAGACTACATGACCACTCATGTCCCTTCTAAATTAGATTCTTTTTCTCCCATGACCCTATGGCCAAGCAGAATTTATAACCTGGCATAGTCTAGCCAGGCCTCCCTCATCCTATATTTGTGTTTATAGTTGGGTTTTTGAATCCAAGTTTTTCCTTAATAAATTGCATCTAAATAGATTTGTCCCATTCTTCTACCATATAGAATGTTTCAGATAAGGTACTTAGATGTTCCTTCTGTTTTGATAAATTTCACCTGTGTTCTTCTGTTTAAGGTTAATGAAGAGTCTTAGATTAAATGATGGGTCTTTAAAGTTCTCAAGTAAGTTTTTAAATTGTGAAAGTGATTTTAGCCTCATAAAACTCTCTGTAGCTATTTCTACCTTTTCCCGGATTTTTCCCTTCAAGAACAAAATGAAAAATCCTTTTCTTCTGCGGCATCAAAAATGCATGAAATTTTACTGTTTTTAAGCCTATACTTTACATATATTGATTATCACATTTGGTCATAGTTCCTGAGATAAGCATATAGTTTGTTTTTTAACCAAAATATGGACAATAGAAGAGCCAGTCAAAATATTAAAAAAATATATTTCATCACTATCTTTGAAATGTTAGACCTTGTCATTTTTCTACAGATAAATTTTTTCCCACTGTTCTTTCTGAACAAGCCTCAGTCTTCCTGTGATCTTTAGAGACACTTGTGACTGTTCAGTTACTATTATTGATGAAGTCTTTGCATAAGCAGTTTCTTTCCTATCCATTTACCTTACTAAAGAATTTTGAAACTAAAAACCACACCTGGACCACCATTAGCAACCATTCCCATTATCCTTGGTGAGGGTGAGAGAGAGAGAGAGAGAGAGAGAGATCATTATATTGAATTTTTTTTAAAAAAGGAAATGAGAAATGTGTTGAGTGAATAGAGAAAAGTATAATCAGCCAGAACAGTGGAAGAAGGAAATAAGCATTTATTAGGCTCTTACTATGTGCCAGGAGCTGTGCTAAGCACTTTACAAATACTAATTTATTTGATCCTCACAACAACCCTGGTCTGTAGGTGCTATTATCATCCTCATTTTACATTGAGAAAACCCTGGCAGACAAGACTTAGCAGGATCACACAGCTAGAAACTGAGCCTAGATTTGAACTCTGATTTTCCTGACTCCAGGCCCAATGTTCTATATAGGATCAAATGAATACTCTTTGTAAAGCACTTAGTATACATAATAGGCACTTAATAAATGCTTATTCCCTTCTCTTCCCCTCTCCTGCTGCTTTAGGGGAGCACTAGACCTAGAGTCAGGAAGACATGAGTTCAAATGTGGCCTCAGAGACTTAATAGCTGTGTGATGATGGGCAAGTGAAGTAATCCCTCAACTGTAAAATGGGGATAATAGCAGCATCTACCTCCCAGGTTTTGAGGATCACATGAATTAATATTTGTAAAGCACTTTGCTAACTTTAAATCACTACATAAATGCTGACTACTACTATTAATAATAATCTGAACCCTATCCCATTTTTTGATGCTTAAGATATGTTGCTAAACATTGATTTCACTTGAACCATTTCATTTTAAAGCCATCCTTTATAGTAGTGACACCCCCCCCCCTTATGTTTTTATCTGTGTGATGAAGTAATATAGGAGAGAAGATAGAAAAGGAAATGTTTTAAAATAGACAGTGTGAGCTGTCATGGCCACTCTGGTTCCGTATTGAAGTAAGTACTTCTTCACACAGCCCACTCTTTCTGAATTTAATTTCAGTGACTGTTTTCCAGTTTTAAATCGCTCAGTAAGAACTAAGTATGATTTGTGGCATAAATAGCCAGCCTGTGTAGTTTGGCCTAGTTGAATTAATTGCCTGTTTTACTGGGGCTTGTCAGTGGAAATGGTGAGTCTATACATAATTCTTTAAAGTTTATATATTTTAGCAATCAGGAATTTAAATGGAAAAACATTCCAAAACTAAGAGGAAGAAGAGTTGAAGAAAATCCCCCATGACAAGATCTTTTATCCCTTTATTACATGTATAATCAACTGCTAGCTGAGTGGGTTGACCAGAGTGGAATGATCTTGAAATAAGAATAGGAAGCTGGCAAATTGAGTGTTATGTTTTTCATCTCAGCAGCCTTCAACTTGGTATCACAGAGATATTACAAATATGCCATTAAACCACATATATGTTGTGCATTTTTATTTTTCTTACAACAGTTACCTCTCAGACACTCGTATGCTCATTATAACACACCAGGCTGTTTAATAACATGGCTCATTATTGTAGAAATTGCAATTAAATGGATTGTGAACATTAGAAATTAACTAATGTCATCCTATGTCCTCTTCCCTGCTCCCCATACCCCAGTACCAAACAACTTGATCTAAAAACCAGTAGTAACAATACCTATTTCATGCATGTAGTAATCCAGGCCCCACAAGTATCATAAGGTGATTTTACTTTTTTTTTAATTTTCACAAAATCTTTGAGAATATAGCTTTATGCTTTGTATAAGTATTTAGATTGTGAAAATTTCAGATGTAGAGACACAGTTTTCTCTTTAGTTATCATATAATGGTATATAATTTATATTAAACTACAATAATTATTATGTTTAATCTTTAAAAATATAAAATTGCAGTTTTATTTTTATTTAAAATATATTTTGTTTCATTAAATATGTCCCAGTTACATATAAAAACTTTTAAAACTTTACTTGTAAAAATTAAAAAAAATTTTTTTTGAGTTCCAAATGATCTTTTCCCTACCTCCCACTTGCCACTCTCATGTCCTTTGATAAGACAAACAATATGTGAAGTCATGAAAAACATATTTGTAAACTATCCGTGTTGGGAAAAAAAATACACAACCGAGGGAAAAAATTGGAAAAAGTGTCCATCATCTAAAAAATAGCATTATCTTGGGTTTAGTTAGGATAGAACCCATTCTCTACTTCTTCCCCCAACACATGCTGGTAACCAGCTGTGATTTTTTTTTTTCCCCATTTTACATAGTCTGACTGAGAGACCCAAATCTGTTTCTAAAACCTGTGTTGTTAATACCTTATTTGTAATCAGGCTATGATGATAATACTCCTGGTGTTGCTATAGTGAGAGGACCTTTCATTCAGTAGATAAATTATAAGCCTGGTTTTCCTTTCCCGTAGCTCCTCCTTCTTGTCTGTCTAGACATTTTCCAAACACAGAGAATTATCCATTAGGTATCTACCTTCCCACACAGTATAGCTACACCTGAATTCTTGTTTTCTCCCATTGTCCTCACCCAGCTGTGCTCTGCTGTGGCAACCAACCTGACAGGTTAGGAAGCAGCTTGGTAGGAGTGTATATGCCTGTGTTTATATTGGATTCAATAAGGAACTCATTAAAGATGCCACTTCCTGGATTTTAAATTAGCCTTGTTGGTCTTTTAAAGGCACCCAGTACAAAATCACATGGGACTTTCCTCTTTTCACTTAATAAGGTCTGATGATTGAAACTGAGGACAGTATTAATCTGTCATCCAACTTATGCCATGAAGGAAATCATTCTATTATTGTTCATCCATAGAGGCTCAGAAGATAGTAAGGTAACTTTAAGAGCTACTTTTTTTTTTTGTGGTGACAAGATCTTTCTTCCACTTTGAAGCTTATGTGTCCAATCCCCAACATAATCAGTGATGTTTGGTTGAATTTTCTCATCTTATTTAAATGTACTATATCAGGCTGTTATTTGTAACCTTTTGATTAAACTCATTAGCCTGGCATTCAATATCTATTATGATCTCCAGCCTACCTTTCCAGTCCTTTTTCATAATACTCCTCTTGACATGATATGTTTTAATCAAACTAGACTCTTCACCATCTACCATCCCTATCCTGCCTTGTCCTGCCCTTTCCATCCCTTTAAACATATGGTCTGCCACACCTGGAGTAGACTTTGCCAACCCCACCCTCCTACCTGTGTCTTTCTCCTCACCTTTTTTTTTTTTACTATATAAATTCTGTTGCCCCTTTTTCCATAATTTTCCCAGCAAGAAGTAACCTCTCCTCAAATTTACCTTGTTTGGACCACTTCCTTGAACTTACTATGTTCTATCTTGTATTACTGTTCCCTCTGTCTCCCTGTTTCTCTTCCCCCCCCCTTCCCCTCCCCACTTCTTTGCCTCTGTCTCTCTCTCATTCCCTTTATAAATTATATTGTAAGCTTCATGAGGCAGTCTGTGTCTTATTTCATCTTTATCTCCCCAGTACCTACCACCATGCCTCAGGTATATTAAATGCTTTACAACTGCCAGTTGAATTGAATTCACTCTGGGTCCTTAGGAGTTGAGTTAATCGTAAGAGCACCCTTCTGACATCCCTTCACCAATGTAGCAGAAGTATCTGTCTTAGTTCTTTCAGAAGAGGCTCTGATTCCCCTTTTCATACTTTTAAGATTTCAACAAAATTATAGTTCCTTAGCAAAGAATTGACACAGGGCTATTATGAGACCCTGACACTGATATACTGCTTGCCAGTGATGTCACACTACTCTCTTAATTTCCATCCTGTTTGTGAGACTGGTGAGTTTTCTTTCTTTATCCTGTTTTCCTGTTTGCTCTTTCTTTCCTTAT
>NW_020954583.1:18179755-18203843 GCF_900497805.2 Vombatus ursinus
TGTGTGTGTGTGTGTGTGTGTGTGTGTGTGTGTGTGTGTGTGTGTGTGTGTGTTTCGGGGGAGGGGGAGAAGGGCCTAAGGGTTGGAGAATCTTCCTACTCCAACACAGTCAGCCAAATTAAGGTTTCTTTCCCATTTGCCTAAGTCCTATGATATGTATCAGGTACTTGACTGGTGAATGTGTTAGGTTCTAGAAATGCCTAGTTTCTTACAGGCTTATTTTAAAATATAGCCTTTGGTCTGAGCACTTCATGTTAGGATGAAGGAAAACAGTAAAAGTTGTCATTGTTATTAGGATGAGTTTGCGTTTACTGGACTTTTCTGTTTATGAGTCATCCTCCCATGAGACCCCTTGGTGATAGTATTTCTATTATAAACGAGTGAGGAAAGAGAGTGTTTATACAAAAAAGAACGGTTGCCTATTTTTCAAATGTTGCATTTGAGTTGCCTGGTAAACTACTGCAATTATGCATCTCCATGCTGATTGGCTTAAATGAAAAGGCAGGAACTCCAGTTGGCGTAAAGCATGCAGTAGGGAACCAAGCCTGGAAAGCTGAAACTGTTTTTTTTCCAAGCAGAGTGAATTTTAAGGCCAGAGTCATTTCAGTAAAACTGTACATTTTTATTTATTTGTTTGTGTTTATCTTCCCCCATCCCCACCCCCATTTTAAGGGTAAAAGGAAAGACCTCTTCTACTACCATTTTTTTAAAAGAATAAAGTGGTCCGCTTGGAAAGGGACTGTTTTTGTTAAGAGGAGGGAGGGAGGCAGCTCAGTTGCATTTCCTTTTAGTGCTAGCAGGCTAGACAGTATTGTCTCATGGGTAGCAGCAGCCTAGGATTTGTATCTTATGTTTGTTGTTAGAGCTGAAAGGGACTTTAGGGACCAGCTAGTCTAATCTTCTCATTTTATAGCTCAAGAAATTGAGACCCATCAAAGATAAGTGAATTGCCCAAGGTCACCCAGCTAGTAAGTGACAGAATCAGGGTTCAGATCCAGCAGTTAGTCTTTTCACTGTGCGGTATAATTAGCTGATTGGGATTGATTTATTTTCTACAGCTTGATCTGTAAAAGGAAGCGATTGCCAAAACAGAGGCCAGTCAGCTCTCACTCTTTTCTCCCCACTCCTTATAAACTGACAGTGGTAACTCCGTGATGCTGTTGTTAGGTGCCTGGCCTAATACTTGCCTTTAGAATAATTCTGGGGGCAGCCAGGTGGTGCAGTGGATAGAGCACTGGCCCTGGAGTCAGGAGGACCTGAGTTCAAATCCAGCCTCAGACACATAACACTTACTAGCTGTGTGACCCTGGGCAAGTCACTTAACCCCCCCCCCCAAACTGCCTAGCCAAAAAAAGAATGATTCTGTATCAGATCTTTACTATATACATACTTATATGATTACCTGACAGTGGAATTGAATTGCGTAATACCTGGCTGTGCTAAAATGGAGTTATGAGTATATTTTTCTTTTTTTCTTTTAAAAAACAATATTCCGTTCCTAATTCTCTCCCTCTCTCTAGCCATTTCCTCTGAGTATATTTTTAAATTGAGAAATATCAGGACATATGATACTACTCTGGGGCATTCAGTAGGATGGGGACATAAGAAAGAAGTGATTTGGAAGCATATTTTAAAGTTTTCATAGAATTGATGCAATATTCAAAGGTTTGTTAGTGAAAAGAAACTTGCTCTGTTTGGACTTGGGACCTAAGTATCCATTCAAATTCTGCTGTTTACTATCAATGTAACTTTGAGCAAGTCACTTTAACTTCATTTGATCTTAGTTTCCTCATCTCTGAAATGAACTGTTTAAATAAGATCATCCTTTCCAAGAATATAACCTGCAAGATGATTTGAACTCACTTTGTAGCATTTGCTGAGGAGTCTGGGTGGAGTGCTAGACCAGAAGAAACCGAAAGAGATTATTTTCTATGCTACTATACTTCCTTGCTTTGTAATTTGGGACTAGCTTTTTTTTTTTTTTTTTTTTAATTTCTCTGTGGTCTTTTTTCCCCCCTTTACTCAAATAATGCCTATCTCACAGCTAGGGCAACTTATTTGGGCCCCATTTTTCTCATGTGTGATATGTAGGTATTGGAAAATTTGTATTGAGGGTATCATGATATGAAGGTATTGGAATCAGGGATTCTTAACACCTTTTAATATTTTTAAATTTTATTTATTTATTTTTATATATGTCTTGGACCTTTTAGCAAACTGATAAAGACTATGAACTTCCTTCTCAGAATAATGTTTTTAAATGCATTAAACATTATCTCCCAACCAATCATTTGTGGAGGTGGGAGGTCCATATGTATTTACACAACCAGTTGTGGTGATATTTTCCCCCCTCCAAAAATACTGTTTGTTACTTAGGATGGTTCTTTGGGAGGAAGAGGGATACTTGAGATAACTATGATGGTGTAAGAAACATGATATCAATAAAAACTTATTTAAAATATGTGTGTATATGGCATTATATATGTGTGTGTGTATACACATATATATGGTATTACAAAGGAGGCAAATTAAATTGAAATAAAATTATCAAAAATTTTTTTTTAAAAGTTTATATACCCCAGGTTAAGAACTCCTGTAATAGATGATGTGTAAGGCTATTTTAGTTCTAAACCAATAAGTATTCTTTGAGGTATTTTAGGTATGGAATCTTAGAGTTGGTTTTGAGGGGTTGGCTCTGGTGGAGTTTTGATTATCAGGAAACTATCTTAGTGTGGAGCAGAGGATATGTCTGTCATGGAGACCTTTTATAGAGTTGATGGGGTCTACCCTTGTATGAAGAGATTCTTCTGTTTTTTTTACTCATATTTTGTAACTTTGGGCTGGAAATCTAGTGGAAAATGGTGCTTCCCATGGGACAGGGATGATTATAGGGACCCTAGCCTCTTGCTAAGAACCATTGATCTTAACATCATCGTTGGAGAGCTAGAAGGGACCCCCTTTATTTTTCAGATGAAAAAACTGAGGCCTAGGGAGGTTAAGTGACTTGCCCATAGTCCTTTTTCAGTCCTTTTTGGCCTTTGTCAGTAGGATAGTGTGAGAAATAGATGGAAATAAAAATATAGGCCCTGCTTGGAGCTTTCTAAGCTTACTTGTGGTAAGTAATTCAAAGAACACTTAGCTTTTAAATATGTGTGTGTATACACATTTTCTCCATGAAATCTTTCTTTGAATAATTTAAAAGGAGCGAATTCCTTAGCTTCAATTTGTCTAACTGTATAATTTATATATAATCAAAGGCCTTTAAACCTGGAAAGAACCTCTGAAATTAGTAATAACCTCTTTGGTTTGTTTTTTTGTTGTTGTTGTTGTTGTTGTTGTTGTTTTGTTTTGTTTTTTGGAGGAGAAGGTTGAGGCTCCATATTAGGGGAAATGACTTGCCCAAAGTCATGCAACTAATTAGGGTATGTGTAGGACTAGAAACTAGAATTCTTGACTCCTTCAATCCTTTTTCCACTGTGACATGACTTCTCTCCAGCTGTTACCTCATTTTATCATATTGCTTGTACATAATACTACCACAGTATTTCTTTTCATGTGTTACTCCATTGTTTATATTGATGCACTCACATGTTTTAGATTGTATGTTCATTTCATTAAAAATGTTCATTTAACTTGCTTTCTGCCTTGCCTCTGATGGTGCTGCCTGTTAAAAAGTTAATAAGTGTTTCTAAGAAGCACCTAGGTGGTGCATTGGGTAAGGAGTCAGGAAGAAAAGAGTTAAAACCCTGTCTCAGATGACTAACTAGTTAAATGACCCTAGGCAAGTCACTTAACCTCTGTTTGCATCAGTTTTCTCAACTGTCAAATAATAATAGCACCTACTGCTGTTGTTGTGAGGAACAAATAAGAGATCATATTTGTGTAGTTCTTAGCACAGTGCCTGGCACAAAGTAGGCACTTAATAAATTATTGTTTTCTTCTTTACTTTGTACTTTTATATTTAGTCTCCTCCATTAGATTGTAATAACATACAGGCGCTGCTCCTTGGCAGGTACTGAAATGTTGTTGACTGACTGTTGGTATATAAATGCAAGGTCTCTGTCATTTTCATTATTTTTGTTAATGTATTATACAAATAGATGAAAAGCATTGTTTGGAAGGAGAGGAAGTAGACATTCTGTTTAATGTGTCTAGGATGTCTTGAACTCAGTCTGAAGTTTATGAATTTAATAATTTGGGCCTGCATGAAGCCATGACTTCATCTTTGTGCTGCTGCTACTCTTTCAGATCCCAAAGCCTCTGTTTCATTAGTTGTTGGGGCCAGGAGAAAAAAAAAACGGTACCTGGTGGCCAACGTTTTGGTAATGTGCTTTTTAGAATTTAGTGAGCCTGCTTGTCACGGGGTCAGACATAAATGTCTGGTGCTAATACGTTCTTGAAGTCCTTCCAGTTTTGTTGGGCCTGTTGGACAGAGCCTGTGGTCCTCTGAGAATCTCATTGTCATTGCAGCAAGGCTTTTGCCCTTCATAACCCAATGCCTTTGTGGGTTTCCAGTTTTCTTAAATTATTGTCCCTTCCACATATTCTTAAGATCCTATAACACTTTTCTCCTTGTTCTTCCTTATACAAGATACTTTATCTCTTGACTGGGCATTTTCACTGGCTATCCTCTGTGCCTGGAATTCTCTCCCTCCCCCTCTATCTCTTGGCTTCCTTGAAGTCCAAACTAAAATCCCACCTTCTACAAGACGCCTTTCCGAGTCCCTCTTAAGTGCTAATGCCTTCTCTCTATTGATTATCTACAGTTTATGCTGTCTATATTTTATTTGTATTTAATTGTTTACATGTTGTCTCCTCTATTAAACTGTGAGCTTTTTGAGCAGGAAATGTTTTATTTTTCCTTCTTTCCTTCCTTTCTTTCTTCCTCCCCCCTCTCCTCCCCTTCCCTCTCTCCCCCTTTCTTTTTAGCATCTGTGCCTGGCACATAGTAGGTGCTTAATAAATACTTGTTGATTTGACTAGTGACAATATAGCCATGTAATAATGACAAAAATCATAAAACTTTTTCTTTTTTCCTTATATTTTTAAAGTTGTATTTCCTGCTGCTTGACCTAAGTCCTGTTTGTTATTTGATGGAGGAAGCTGCTGTGTGGATTATCTTGAAGTTGCAATTTTTAGCATCTGTAACTTAGCTTTTTGGTAGGGAAGGACCATTGTTTTCTGGCAGGTAATTAGCCAACAGCAACTCTTGCCTTTTAGCAGAACTGTGACATCATGTCTGTGATAGACGGACCCCAGCATCTTGTGACTCTGTTTATTGTTAATTGACACTCTCAGCTGTGAGGTTTCCATGCGTACTTGGCAGCACCAACACCAAAAACATCTGGTCTAAGAATATAGTTCTCTTCTTCTGGCAGCTGTATGAAAATTATTTTGTGCTTAATGGAGTTGTGCCAAGTACACTTAGTTGTGATAGAGCACATGAGAACTGCACAGAGATTCAAGAAACTTAAGGTATTTTATTCTCAACAGAGGTAAGAATCTCTCAGTGAGCTGGAGGAAGGGATAACAACCTCATACATTGACCATTCCATCGTGTGTGTGTGTGTGTGTGTGTGTGTGTGTGTGTGTGTGTAAAATATATAAAAGCTGATCAAGTAGGGGGAGGAGCTAAGATGGTGCAGTGAAATGAACATTTTTGCAGAGCTCTCCCAAAACAACCCTTTAAGTTGATGAAGTACAAAAGAAATTTGAAAAGAAGATTGTGGTGTGTAGAAATGAGTGACCTTTTTTGTTCATCTCTGAGATTGTGTCCATGGATTTTTCTCATGATTAAGACTTTATTATCCACAATAAGATGGGCCAGTATGAATTCAATATGAGTTCAGGTCTTCTTCCCAAATGACTGTCCCTAACCGATCCTTTGCATGCATTATCTTTCTTCAAAGTTCAGGTCTGCTTTCCTGTCCTGTCCTGTCCTGTCCTGTCCTGTCCTGTCCTGTCCTGTCCTGTCCTTGTATATTTTTCAGGGTAGGTCAAATGAGGAAGATAGTGGCTGGTATGAAGTTGGAAGGATGAGGAAACTCACTCTAGCACAGTGGTGCCATAATTAGGCATACTCTTGCTTGATTGGTGAGACCTGATGGTAGTGGGGAGGAGTGGTACTGTTGTCTCATTTTGTTTGTGAAGAGAAGGTATAGTGTGGGTTGGAAAGCTGCCATCAGTATGTCATCATTCCCCTTTGTGCTTATGTTTCTTTTAAGCTGTCATGGACCATCTCTCGGGATGTCCAGTGGGACCCATTCATTTGAGCAAGGAATTATTGACTTAAATCTAGTTTTGTTTTATTCCTTATTTATGGGGCTCTCTGGGAGGGAAGTGACTTCAGATACTGCCTTGATTCCTCCCTTCCCCCACTCCCATTTTGAGGGGCTTGAGCAGGGGTCCAGCCTCCTTTTGTAAGATAACCAAGTCGGTCATTTTCACATCTCTGCTCCTTTTTTGCCAACTGTGTCCCTTTCTCTTGTTATCTTTGAGGCCTGAGATTTCTAAACTGCAACTCCTTCATGGCCAAAATCAGGCAGAGAGATCCAGATATTCACTGTTCCTTCCATTCTTAGCTTTCTCTTGATTGTCATCCAGAATACATTGTAGGATTTAGTAGTAAGAGGGGGATTGTGGAATTCCTATGATCTGTGATTTTTGAAAGTAGGTAAACAGATGTCATGTGTTATTGCCTCTCTGAAATACCCTGTAGAACCTGTTCCCCCCTCCAATTGTTTCCCAAATCCTTTCCCCTCTCCAAAACTTCAGTGCTAAGGCCAGCCAAGTGGTATCTATTTTCTTGATCTGTATACCAAAAGACATCTCAAGGCAACACAGTGTATTAAAAAGGGTGCAGTGGATAGAACACCAGCCCTGAAATCAGGAGGACCTGAGTTCAAATTTGGCCTCAGAAAACATAACGCTCGCTAGCTGTGTGACTGGGCAAGTCACTTAACCCCAATTGCCCTCACCAAAAAAAAAAATTTAATTTAATTTAAAAGACAAATAATCAAATAAAATAATAATATATTATATATTATATAACTTATAATATATAGTATATCATATATTATATAATAATAAAATAAATTTGAAAATTTAGATTAAATTTAAAAAAGAGTTACAAATATAATTTTTTTTAAAAGTGCATTGAATTTGGGAAACTGAAGATCTGGCTTTGCTATTGAACTGCTGTGTGACCACAGGCAACATCTTTATCTATAAAAGTCAAGAGTTTTTGCCTGGACGAGTCACTTAACCCCAGTTGCCTTGAAAAAAAAAGAAAAAAAGTCAGGTTTTTCTAGAGGATTTCTAAGATGGCTTCAGACTCTTAAATTCTAGAACTCGATTTCTTATTAATACAGCATGTTACAGTTACAATATTGGTGCTTTATATTTTTTAGAACATTGTCCTATATAAAGTACTTGAGCCTCACTATTCTATAGGTAAGATCATGCAATAATTATCTTCATTTTACAAGTAAAGAAACTGAGGCTTAGAGGGGGTAAACAGTTATCCAGCGTTATGTGGCCAGTTAGTGACAAAGCTGGGATTCTAGAACCCAGGTCTTTACATCCCATCAGACTCAAATCTCATTATATAGCATTATTAAGGTCCAGTTCTCCAGATGGTTTCTGATTCTTCAGAGCAATCTTTTTTCCTTTTATTTCTTTCTTCCTTCCCCTCCTTCCTTTTCCTCCCTCCCTCTCCTCTTTCCCTTCTTCCTGCCTTCATTTCATGAAGCTTTTTGTTTAGATACAAATGGGAACCAGTAACCCGAGGACTTTTTCTACTCCTATAATTTTAAAGTGTTTGGCCTATTGGTTTACATAATATAAGATAGGTAACAGCATGCTTTAGATAACCTCATTTATTCTACCATTTGGGGGAAAAAAAGAAAAAACCTTTCTTGATAGTAAGAGATTCTATCTAGTAGTGATTTTTAAAAATCAGTCCACAAGCTTTTTTTTTTTTTTTTTTGGTGAGGCAGTTGGGATTAAGTGACTTGCCCAGGGTCACACAGCTAGTGAGTGTTATGTGACTGAGGCCAGATTTGAACTCGGGTCCTCCTGACTCCAGGGCTGGTACTCTATTCACTGTGCCACCTAGCTGCCCCAGTCCACGAGCATTTGGTAAACACATTATTATGTGCCAGGCACAGTACTAGGCAATGAGGCTATAAAGAAAAAGCAAAAAACAGTTTCTGCCCTCAGGGAGCTTCTGATGGGGGAGACAGCATACATAAAATCAGTACACATAAGATCAGCAGCAGAATGCTTGGAAATATGGCCTCAGAAGGAAGGCATCAGAGGCTCGTAATTTAAAACTAATTGTGTTATGTAAGAAATCCTCTACTTTTGGTCCAAAGTAGAACCATTATAAAATAAAAGGGATAGAGATTTTAAGCATTTGTATGGCAAGTGGAAATAACATGGGTCTCTCACTTTAACAAGATGCCTATGTTTTGCTGTCTCTTTTTAAAAGCTGTTTTTATTTTGACTTTTATTAGAAAATTGAAAATTCATTCTATTGATTCCATATATTCCTATCTATAATAATTATATTCTAGTAACTATTTTAAAAATAAAGCAGAAATAATGTTCAAACTTTTAACTGTACTCCAAATAAGTCGTAAAATAATAATGACCAAAGCAAAAATAAACAGTACCTGAAACAGTGGGAGAATGACTGAGTGCCTTATCCTGCCTAAGTTAATTCCCCTCAGTTTTTTGTCTGTCAACCCCAATCCATAGAATCTATTTTTTTCTGAATTTATTATTTATTTTACCTTCGTTTAAATTTTTTTTGAGTTCTGAGTTTTTTCCCTGCTACCATCCCTCCCCCACCCACCAAAAATGCAGTATCAGTTATAGATTAGAAATCATGCACAACATAATTCCATATTAGCCATGTTGCAAAAACAAAGCAAGAAAAATAAAGTGAAAAAATTATGCTTCGATCAACACTCAGACTCCGTCAGTTCCCTCTCTGGAGGTAGATAGCATATTTGAAGTCCTTCAGAATTGTCTTGAATCATTGCATTGATCAGAATAGCCAAATCACTCTCACTTGCTCATTGTGCAAAGTTGCTGTTACCATATAGTCTTCTGCTGTATACAGTTATGCTTGCCTTGCTCTGTGTCAGTTTACTTAAGTCTTCCCTTGTTTTCTGAAACCATCCTGCTCATAATTTCTTTTTTCTTTATTTTTTATTAATGTATTTTATCAACAATCACTTCATAAGCATTCGCTGCTCATCATTTCTTATAGCTCAATAGTTTTCATCACAATCATATACCACAACTTGTTCAACCATTCCCCAGTTGATTGGCATCCCCTCAATTTCCAGTTCTTTGCCTTCACAAAAAGCTGCTGTAAATATTTTTGTACATATAGGTCCTTTGCCTTTATCTGTGATCTCTTTAGGATACAGACCTAGTAGTGGTATTGCTGGATCAAATAGCCCTTGGGGCGTAGTTGCATATTGTTCTCCAAAATGGTTGGACCAATTCACAACTCCACCAGCAATACATTATTGTCCCAGTTTTTCCACATCCCCCCAATATTTATCATTTTCCTTTTCTGTCATGTTACTCAATCTGATAGGTGTGAAGTGGCACCTCAGAATTGTTTTAATTTGCATTTCTCTGTAGAGATTTAGAGCATTTTTTACATGACTATAGATAGCTTTTATTTCTTCTTCTGAAAATTGCTTGCTCAACACACAGAATCATTGCATGCCAGAGGTGAAAAGTCCCTTAATGATGAGCCAGTTAAATTCCTTCTTTAGCACAGAGATGAGGAATCTCCTTTTCCAATAAATGAGCTGACTGACCCAAGCCCATCCTGTTACTTAGTGGCAGAAACAGCGGTAACTCAAGACTCCTAAGTTCATTCTGGTGCTTTTCCACCTACACCCAAATGAGAACCACATGAAAGAGTTTTCATATTATTCTGATAGAAGTGCAGTTGTTGCTGTTTAATTGTTTCAGTTGCATCCAACTCTGTGTGACCCCATTTGGGGTTTTCTTCGCAAAGATACTGGAGTGGTTTGCCATTTTCTCCTCCAGCTCATTTTGCAGATGAGGAAACTGAGGTAAATAGGGTCAAGTAACTTGCCCAGGATCACACAGCCAATAAGTGTCTGAGGCCATATTTGAACTGAGGTCTTCCTTACTCCAGGCCCAGCACTCTGTCCGCCATACCACCTACCTGCCCAAGAAGTACAGTCATTTTTTCAAATCTGAGAAATAAGAACAAATTGGTAAGACAGCTTTATAAAACCAAAATAATTACAGTTTAAAACTGCCCTAAGACTTTGAGGACACCCTGAATAAGTGTGATCTGCTGGAAGAATGCCATGTAATATCATGATGATTAGTTTTAAAATTGCAATGTAGCAAAACCAATTTCTAAATTAGATTCCCACATTCTAAAACCGAAGACAAGACAAAACAAAACACAACACAGGCCTTCTTTTGTGTAAATCGTTGAATATAAAGACATGAGGCCCTTTAGAACCCAACATGGGGAAGAGAGAAATGTCATTCATTATATACATGCATGCACACTGCCCTCTTTCTTCCTCTGAGAATATAAAACTCGGTATTTTTGCACTAGCTTTGGTAGGTGGAATTGGAATGTAAGTTATGGAGTTGGGATATCTCACCTCCATATAGTAAACCCAAATAACACAACCACAAATTTTTGTAGTGACTTACCTTTTGGCTTGCATTCAGATTGTATAGGTCCGGGGCAGCTAGGTGGCGCAGTGGATAGAGCACCGGCCCTGAAGTCTGGAGGATCTGAGTTCAAATCCAGCCTCAGACGTTGACATTTACTAGCTGTGTGATCCTGGACAAGTCACTTAACCCCAATTGCCTTAAAAAAAAAAAAAAAGAAAGAGAAGAAAAACAGATTGTATAGGTCCTTCTTTCCTTTCCCTCCTTTTCTCCCTCCCACTTGCCTTTCATGTATGTAGTTGTAGGCATAAACCCTTTGTTAAAACAAATAAAATAAATAATATTGCCATTGTCCACATTATTTCTGATCTGAGATTTATTGCTGTCATGTGTGTTTTTGTACTGACATAGATGCTATTCTTTTGGTCATCATATTATAGTAGGTCATTTTTTAAAAAACTGTGTGTATGTGTCTTTTTATTTTTCTGTCCATCTTTCTGTCTGTCTGGGACTTCTTTGGCAATCTGGCAAGCTTAAGGACCCTTTCTCAGAATAAATTTTTTTAAGTGCATAAGGTAAAATGTACAGGATTACAGAGGAAATAAATTCTATTGAAATAAAATTATCAAAATCTTAAAACAGCTAAGTTCATAGACCCTAAGTTAAGAACCTCTGTCCCATAAGTCTTTACTCTCTGAATGCTTTTTATCCCTTATCTGTTGCATGTGCCTCCTCTCCCCCTCCCCTTTCTTTACACACACAGAAACACACATGAGTTTGACCTTTAGAACTGGAGATTTTTGCAAGCCTTTCTTTTTCAACAGAATTTATGAAGATTAAAAAACAAACAAACCTAGTAGTATCCTTCCTTAAAAGCCTAGATGTAGATTGGCTGTGTATTTGTAAGGGAATAATAATGATCTTTTGTTTGGGAACATGTAACAAGACTCCCCCCCTCCCCTCAACATTATGTCTTGAGACACAGGTGTATTTAGGTTAATGATTATTTTCTGAAATTCATACATGTGGTGATATGCTCTTCCTGCTTCCTAGATTATAGTACAGTCAGACCTATTAGAGTTGAGTTCATTTACATCAAAACTTCATTTATGTTGGTTCTTGAGATTTGGAGCATATTTTCTCATTGAAATAATGTTATGTAGAGTGGAACCCCTAAAATGTAGCTGAAGCATCCATTACTAGTGGTAACCTTGAATCCCTCTGACACTTGAGGAAAGTGGAGGAAATGAGGAGGCTAGTTCCTTCTCATGGCAAAAGGAGGATTGTTAGCAGCAAGGAGGGTGAGTAGAGAGAGTAGGTGAAGGTTTCTACCAGCCCTAGTGTAGGGTAGGGGAGGCTCTGACATAGGTGGGTATCAAGGTCCTAGCTAAAAAATTGGTAAGGTGGTAGCTGTCATTCATTCTTGGTCACCTGAAAGTTGAGTGTTAGTAAATGGGTGACTGATTGTCTACCTTGGCCAACAATGGGGTCAAATTATAACTGAAATAAAACAGCTCCTGTCTGGTTGCTCCTGGATTTTTGAGAAGAAAAAATCATGCAAAGGCAGCTAGGTGGCACAGTGAAAAAAGTACCCTGGAGTCAGGAGGACCTGAGTTCAAATGTGACCTCAGACATATAATACTAGCTGTGTGACTCTGGGCAAGTCACTTAACCCCAATTGCCTCACATTTAAAAAAAAAAAAGGTCTTGCAGTTTAATCACTGGGAAGTTTTCTTAAACAGGTTTAAACTCCTTTTTTATCCTTTGGCTACTCCCTTATTCTTCCTGAAATGTATTTACCCTGCTTTATATTTAATCCTAACAGAAAAATAATATATAATACCTTCCCACGTAATTTTCAGCTGCCCTTCGAAAAAAAGTGTTGCCTTTTTGTTTGATTCAGCCTACGTTCTTAGCCTTTTATTTGGAAAAGAGAGTAAAAAATCATACTTCTCCCCCCAAAAAGGATTGAAAAGCCACAAGACATGATACAATATGTAGACCATAAATTGTTGGATCAAGAGTTCAGAAAAACGAACGAATAGCCAATACTGCTGGTAAAGGAATGTTAATGTCTTCTTTAATCCTCAAAGGTTTCTTATTAAATTAAATTTTGGGGAGCATCTTTTACTTTGCTTTTAGATCAGGTTCATTTCTGAATATATTTCCCTCTACTCCACCTACTAAGTTCCTTCTTTTCCCCTACCTCTTGTCCTTCCTTCCTTTTTTCTATCCCTCCCTTACTCCCTTCTTTTCTTCCTTTCTTTCTCCCTTCTTCTGTCCCTCCTCCCCTCCCACAAGGGAGGGAGGTACATTTTTTCAGCTATTTTTCAGGTTTACAGTTTGCCTTCCTACATTTCTTAAGGAATTTAAACATTTTATTTCAGTATTACTGAAAAGAGTTCAGGACAGGAACTGCAATGTTTTAACCATTTTGGGAAGTGGGGTGGGGCTGTGAGAGACACATGAAGATATTTACAATATTAGAGTGACTACATAAAATTTATGTTTTTCTTTAAATTCTTCAATTTATTAGAGTAATACATTACCACTTCACAGATGATCTGCTGTTAGTTTCTGTGTGAAAGTTTATTATTTAATCCATTAAAATTCTTCCAAAACAAGCCATGGTGAAATGGAAAGACCAAAGTTTTAGCTGTTCTGCCTTGAGAAAATCACTTAACCCTCAGTTTCCACATAATAAAATGAAGGGGTGGTGAGGAGAGCACACATTAGGTCTCTAAGGCCCTCACACTTCTAAAATTCTGTGGTTCTTAGAATGACCAGACATATGAATTACACTGGGGAAAAGGTGTCTTGTAGGTTGTATACATATAGGGTATATATATACAAGTAAAACTATAAACTTAGCATGAAAAGGGAAAACCCCACCTAGAATTTATAGAAAACTTCCAGGACTGCTGTGGAAAAATCATTTGTCAGTAGTGATTTCACTACATGCAGATTTAAAACTAAGGTTTAAGTAACAATGCAATTGAACTAAATATCTCCCTGTTTTAGATGGCATATATAGGAGCCATAAGTCCAGTTTCTGAATTAGTAGAATCTCATATCTACTTAATGCCAAGGGCTCGCTATAAGATGATTCCCAAATTGAGTTTATTATCACTCCTCTCCAAGTTGCCATTAATTTTTTTTTTTATCTTTTCCTTCTCACTCACTGTAAATACAATAGAAAGTTGGAGGGTGGAGGCAGGAGAATACAAAGTGAGAAGAAGATTAAAGGGGAAAGAGTGATAAACACCAGAAATCTGCTAAGGGTCATTACTGCCCAGGAGATAACAACTGAGCGCAAGGCTATGTAATTGGAAGAAGATAGGCCTTGCCTCTCTCTTCGCAGAGTGTGGTCCACATTCTGGTCTCTTGTTTTAATTTGACAACGTCTATCCTTTTGGTTCTGGTATGAATTAATAATTCCATTATAACATTTAATAAAAACCACACATTACCACACTGCTTCCATTAATCTTGTTGAGGGTTCTGTTTTCTTTCTTTTTGTTGTGGGAGTAGATGGTCCATGGTGTCTTTTGACTGAGTAAAGTAGCCTGTGGACCAAAAACATTTATGCTGAAGTTCAAAAATCCAAATTGTTAGAATCTAGAAACACCATGGTCTGTATTTACTCATGAGCTAATATAGAAAAAAAAAATCTAATTGTGAAGCTTGAAAAATCAATAAAAAGCCAGTGGTTAATTTCTATTCAGCAGGAATGTTGAGTGTCCACTGTGTTTTCAGCGCACAGACATTTTGTTTGGTAGACATGTGTTTGTGTGTATGGGGTACAGATCTGTGATTTCATTGATATAGTGAACTCTCAGTGTGGAAACTCTTTCTGCCATGTAGGTCATTACTTTATAATTCATAATCTTACAGAGTTACCTGGGATGTAGAGAGATTAAGTGACTTGCTCAAAGTCACATAGCTACCTAGTATCAGAGGCGGGATTTGAACCCAAGTCTTTGTGGTCCCAAGATCTGACTTCAAATTTGGCCTCAGACACTTAACGAGCTGTGTGATCCTGGGCAAGTCACTTAATCTTGGTTTCCTCAACTGTAAAATGAACATGAGAAAGAAATGGCAAACTTCTCTAGTATTTTTTGCCAAGAAAACCCCAAATGGGATCATGGAGAGTGTGAAATGACTGAACAACAATGCAGATATTCCAACCTTTAAATAAGTGATCCAGACAGTACCTGTCACAGGAGGTACTATAAGGCTTGAGGGCCAGACAAGGGCAAGAATCACCACAGGAACTTGAAAGATTTAGTATCTTCTGCCTCCAGAGTATTGGAAAATAGTTTTGTGGGCAGGTTTATCTAACTAGTTGCTCATCTAAATACAGAACCTCCAGCCTCTCCATTTAAACACTTGTTTGCCAGGGGCACTAACATAGACAAATTAAAGGTTAAGTGCGAGAATCTCTGGATGTTTGGTGGGGATATCTTATGGAAACACTTTTTAAAGGAGGGGAGAGAACAATTGGCCTTTTGTAGGCAGCGAGATCTCTGCCTTTCTGCCCTCTCCTGCTTGGAATGATGCAGATGGACCACTAGATAGCTTCCCAAGCTCTGGTGATAGGAGAGGGTGGGAGGAATCCTCTCTTACTTGTGTAATAGCTCAAAATGCTAGGGCTCTGTTTTTAGTTTCACAATTTTGCAAATGTGTGGTTACCCTGGCAACACTGGGACTGTTGTGTTAAGAGTATGCAGGTGAGCACATTTACAGTCAGTTATCAGCTCTTTATCTGACATAGGGAAATTTAAATAGGTTCATAGGTTAATTGTTGAATCAGGCAAGTAAAATTTGTATTTAGGTATAGCCTTCAGGGCTTCTTTTGATGTGCATGGTTACGTTGTAGAAATGGAAAAGAAGAGTAGATGGGAAAAAGAGAAAGGAGCCTAATGGTGAGGTTGGCCTCTTAATAGCGTGAGTACAGCAAGTAATTTTAGTTGCTCACATATGCCTGGTGTTTTGTGTTTTTACCAATCACTCTCCTCAGAACAACTTTGTGTGAAGTAGGTAGGGAAAATATCACATCTTCCCATTTTATAAATGAGGAACTCACGGATCCAAGTTGTGATTTGCTCACAGTAGCAGCACTGAGATAAAATCTGGATCTCCTGGCTCCAAATTTGATTTTCTTTCTCTTCTACTACATTACCTTCCATGGCAATCACCTCTCTTTTGTGAGACCTGGACAAGTTATTCATTTTTGTTGTTTTTTTTCCCTTAGCTTTTAAGTGGAAATAATACTAACTGTCTAATGTACCATGTACATTTAGTGAGAAAATTTATCAATTGCAGCCAAGATATGAATACCAAACCTTTTACATTTATTGATATAAATTATGTGTATCTAAAAATTCAGTATATAAATGTTAAATGGGAAAAGTTCACTGAGCGAGAAATGCTCTGCCCATTAATTGATAATATTGGATGCTAAAAGGAAAGAGTGGAGATGCCAGAAGCTGGGGCAGAAATTAATTATCTTTAAGGAAAATGCAGGGGGAGACAACTTTCTGTTACTCCTTCCAAAAAGTCCTCATGGTCTAGCCATGTTTTTTTGCACCATTAACTGTGGACATTCCCCTGTACTCATTATGTTGTCAGCACCTGGCAGAAAACATGCTTCGGACTCTCAAAGGAATGTCACCATCAAAACCTAAATATTAGTATCACTGCCACAATGACTTGGGGGAAAGAGAGGAGGAAAAGGAGGAAACAGAAATGAAGCATTGCGCTTAAATAGCCTTTCATACAAATTATTCCAACGTGTTCATACAGCACTGCTGGCATCTGCTGACATCCTTCAGAAGCCAGATTCTTCCTGCTTTCTTGTCTCTTGGCTTTGTTTTTATTTCCTTAGTATTTGCAGCATTGCAATTCTTCCGTGTTGATATGGAAGTCAAAAAACATAAACAGTGCACTAACTAGGCCATCTTGTGTTAGGGCACATTTTCGTATCTTTTTGTTTGATCCTTACTTGAGTCTAGAAATGGGTTTTATGTATTTTCTTTGGGTCAGTGTACATGAAAAGGAAGGCTTCAGATTTAGGGTTATTGGGCTGTGAAACACTTGAATCTTAACTGCTCAACATCTCGCTGGTTGGATGGCCTACTCAGGTTGGATGCAACTGATAATGGCTGTTGCTGTCATCTCAGGCCTTTTGGGATTGAACCTGTTGGAAGGCCGAGAGTATGATAAATTGGACTAAATCCTGGAGCCGTTTGCCTAGCATTTCATCCATCACACCTGATGACCTTTTCCCAAATGTTTCTATTGCTTTTCTTAACCCTCTTTTCTCCCCCTCCTCCCTTTTTTTGCCTTAGGTAAACTACCTTAGACAAAACTTTGGCTTTATCCCTAATATACACCCTCTGCATGTGATCCCCCCTATATGCTGGATTTCTCTTCTGAAGTATTAAGAACTTTTCCCACTTAGCAGCAGTTGCTATTTAGGGTGTGATTGCATAAACTACTTGCGTGTGGTCAGTGATTATACACATGACAAGATCAGCAGGCAGAGCCCACAATTTGTGAATGAAATTTATATTGTACCTTTTAAGCAGTTTAAAATTTGCAGATCTCCTGAGTTTCTTTAAGAAGTACTTAAAAACTATTTCATTGATGTGGGTGTGCTTCCCCTCTCCCTTTCTCCCATTGCTCCCCCTCCTCCTTTAAGATCTCAGCCTATCGATGACTTAGTAGATTCTTTGAGAATTCCTGTGGCAGAAACATTCATCACCTTGTAACCAGTTTCTGTGAGGAGCCATTCTGAACTTAGGCAGGTCCTTAGATCACAGGTGTGCAGTCCAGTTTCAGGCCTATATTTGAATCCTTTTGAACTTCATAAGATTTGCTAGACTTGGATTCTACTAGCATCTCTTTCTTTCTTTCTTTTTTGGCTAGGCAATGGGGTTAAGTCACTCATCCAGGGTCACACAGCTAATAAGTGTTAGGTGTCTGAGGCTGGATTTGAACTCAGGTCCTCCTGAATCCAGGTCTGGTGCTCTATCCACCGCACCACCTGGCTGCCCCTACTCGAATCACTATCAAAAACCAAGGGTCGCTTCCAGTGAGACACTGAGGAGTAGTAAATAAATGCCTCTTCTTTGGAAGAGGGTGAGAAACATGCTAGAAACATAGGTCTTGTTAATGTACATAGGAGGCAAGGTTTATAAGGCTCTTTGTTTTGTAGCTCATCATTAATTTTGCCTATGCTTGTTTCCTTTCAGGTGAAGGGAGTCAGCCAGCATTAGGCCCTGACTATTCCTTTTCTAGGCCTAGCTTGGCACTTCTTTTGAGCTCCCTAAGATTAAAAATAGCTCTGGTTCCTGATGGGTCACAGCTGGATTATTTTAATTCTCTAGATAGAGGTTTAAGGAGTTGGGTGACTTGGGGAAATTGGGTCTGTAATTTGATGAATGCTACCAATTTTGAAGGCTCATTTCTCAAAAATCTTTATAGTCCCCAACCCCACTCTGGAGTGTGGAGAATCAAATAACTACAAGAAGAGGAGTGTGTTTGAGGATCAGTTTTGTAATATAGTGGGAGTGGAGGATGGAGGGGCAGGGTGAAGTGATATGATGTATTAATCAGATTAGAGGTCACAGAAAATAGGAGACTGTAGTTAAATTATGGGGGCAGCTAGGTGGTACAGTGGGTAGAGCACTGCACCTGGGGCTAGGAAGACTCATCTTCAAATCTGGTGTCAAACACGTATAGCTGTGTGATCCTGGGCAAGTTGTTTAATTTTGTTTGCCTCAATTTCCTCATCTATAAAATGAACTGGAGAAGGAAAAGGCAAATCACTCTAGTATCTTTGCCAAGAAAACCTCAAATGGGGTCAGGAAGAATCAGACAGGACAGAAAATAAAATGACTGAAAGTAGTTAAATTATGGCTGTAGGCTTTGTAGTGTGTTCTTTTCTTTTGAAGATATAGCAAATCAGATAACTTTTTTTTTTTTAAATAAGAGGCCAATGTGAGGAATTCATTGTAGTTGTAGGAATGGATTGGGAGGCCTACATGTGACAAGATCCAACATGGCATGGAATTTGGTGCTTCAGCTTGGTTTCTCTTTGGATTCTGCTTATAAGGATTATTTTTCTTGAGGTTTATCAGAAGTCTCATTAGCACTTTAAACATGATGCTGTGATGGGGACCTCTGAGGGTACAGCATTACCCTATCAAGGGTTCCAGGGAATATGATATCTGTTATCCATCATTTTTTGAGGTCTTGCTTTCAATTGTAGATGACCATTGTCAAAGAGATTCATGCCCAATCATCTTCTCTTGCCAAATGCTCTTGTTTTGTAGCCACTGCTAGCCATATTTTCTCCTCTTAAGAAAAGATTCCCCCATGATCTGATTTTCATTTATTTGTTCTTGTAACTGCTGCTTCATTTTTCCTAGAAGTCTTTTCTTTCTGGATCACCGACTCTACTCCTCCTTCCTTATCTTTGTAGCACTATCATCCTTTCTGATTTGTGCTGTAGGTCTTATTAAAGGTCAGGTTTTTCTCCTATTGTTGTACAGATGGACCCCAAAATAAATGATGCTTGTCAAATAAGCCCAGGCCTACTTCTTACCTACCTAACCCCCCCCAATCCCCTCCATCATGTTTACAAAACAAACAAAAAACCCCAAGCGATTGATTCTTTAAATATCTGGAAATCTATCAGTCCTGTTAAATTATGTTGTCAGAGCACCCTTATTCAGATGACCTTATAAAGGTCATAACAGTTTATTTTTATGTAGTGAACAGGAAACCGGTTAGGGAATGCCTGTAGTAATGATGAAATACAAATCTTTTGACTGACTTTTCCAGTTAGCCATTTCCTATTATAGATTGTTACTTGTCTCTACTATTGCTAAGAGTGAAATTGGTGACAGTAACTAGTGTTACAAAAGCAGCTGGTGGATGTGAAGTGCCGGCCCTGGAGGCAGGAGAACCCCCGAGTTCAAATTTGACCTCACACACTCACTAGGGGTGTGAACCTGGGCAAGTCATTGAACCCGGTTTGCCTTGGTTTCCTCATCTGTAAAATGAGCTGAAGAACGAAAAGACAAACTACTCTAGTATCTTTGCCAAGAAAACCTCAAATAATGGAGTCATGAGTTGGAGAAAATTGAAAAACGACTGAACTGAAACTAGTGTTACTGTAGAACATTAGAAAATCCTCACCTCACTAAGTTTATTTAGACTGGAGAAAAATAAAAACGGGAAGTTATTTTACTATCTATTTGCTTGACAATTTGAGTTACAGAGCAGCATGTGAATTATATTGCATGGCACCTAGGTTTTGGGGATTTTGGAGTTGCCACTTTTGGGGGGGGGCATTCCTGTGATCACTGAAATTGCCGAGCTGTTGTTTTACTCATTGTGGTAGCATGACTTAAGTGAATTGACACCAAAAGAAAGGGGGAGGGAGTAATTTTTATAAAGAGGGAGAGGGTCTTCTTAACCCTCTGTCCTCCCCACCTATACAATCAAAATTTGAATCAGCAAGGAGGTCTGAAAGGGTCCTTTTCTCTCAACTCCCCATCTTGACTCTACCATCCACCACCTCCCCAATTTCAGGGCTGCCCTTGTTAAGTAACTCTTCTTTATCACATCATTCAGATACTGACGGAGTGACATAGGCATCAGAAGATATTCAATAAATTCGTATTTTCTGGGAGGACAGGGAAGTTGAATATTTGTATTAGGCCTTCATTGCATTTGATAAGTGGGGTGCTCGAAAGGTCAGAAAATATAAGGTTTGGGGTATCTTTTTTTGAGGCTACACAAGTAGTAGTGCTTTAGAAAAAGAGAAATATAAAAACCAACCAAAAAACCCAACCCAAAACAACAACAACAAAACATTACAGGTGGAAGGCGGATAGGCTCTGTAATCAGAAGACCTGGGTCCAAATCCCACCTTTGACTTGTTTTTATCACTTAACCTCTCTAGGCCCTAGTTTCCTCCTCTGGGAAATGAGGGGGTTGGTCTAGTCTAGTTGGTTTCTGACTCTAGGTCTATAACAATGGAATGGTTTTTTTTCCTCCTCCTTTTTTCCTTGAAGAAGATCATGAGTGACACCTGGGAAAAGTTTGCCCTCCAGATGTGACTCGTAATTTATGAACCCTTTTCTGTCAGGTTTTCACTCTGAGAAAATTAACTTTGAGAACTTGATGCCCAGGCTTGGCCAGGTAGAATGGAAATATGAATAAAAGAAAGGCATTTCCAGCAGCCGACATTTATTAAATGCCGCCTATGGTAAATGGTGGGTGGATGGATACAAAGATAGATAAGACGTAGTCTTTCTGTACTCATGGGACTTTTGTAACACCTATACAAATTATACTAATTGTAACAACAACAATAGCTAGCATTTATATATTGTAGATATTTTGTCATTTTATTCATGTGACAGGGTTGGGAGGTAAGTGGTATTATGCTCTCCATTTTACAGATGAGGAAACTGAGGCAGGCAGGCAAGTTCAGTGACTTGTCCCATGATCACACAGCTAGTCAGTGTCTAAGTCTGAATACGAATTCAGGTCTTCCTGATTCCAGGTCTATCACTGTCCACTATGTCACCTAGCTGCTTAAAACAGAAATCAATCATGACAAACTTCAGAGGAGTACAAAATGTTGTGTGAAGTCTGATGAGGGAGAGGTCATTTATTACAGAGAGCATGAGGAAAGATTTCCTGGGGTACATGGCATTTGAGTTTAATCTTAAGAGGTTAAATAGGATTTTAGCAACAAAGATGGGTGTTGGAGATAGTGGAGAAGAGAGTGATTTCAAACATACACCAAGAAAGGGATGCAGGAGATAATGACATCTGTGCTGGATGGTGTTAAGTAGTCCAGTTTGACTAAGCCATAGAGTTCATGGAGAAGAATAGGATGAGGTACAAGCTGAAATTGAGGTTGGTGCTAAATTGGAGAGGACCCTGAATTCCAGGCTAAGTTAGTCAAGGCATTAAGCATTTATTGAGCACCTATGGGCCCAGTGAACTGGCAGCATACACAGAGGCAAAAGACAGTCCCTGCCCTCAGTGAACTAATATTCTAGTTCAAAATGTAATAACTATTTAGAACAACAAGATACATACAAAGTAAATGGGAGGAAGTCTCAGAGGGATGGTATGAGGGTGGTAGGGGGAGGATGGACCAGGAAAGACTTTCGACTGAAGGTAGAATTTGAGTTGAGTTTTGAAAGAAGCCAGGATTTGGAGGCGAGGAAGGGAGAACAGTCCACTCATGGAAGACAGATATTGAAAAGGCAGAGAGCATTAGGAGATAGATTGTCTTGTGCAAAGAAGGTCAGTGTCATTGGATCCTATAGTATGTGAAGATAGTGGAATGTAATAAGGCTGGAAGGGTAGGAAGAGGCCAGGTTTGTGGAGGTCTTCAAAATTCCCAAGCAGTGGATTTTCTGTTTGATCCTTGAATTAATAGGGAGATACTGGAGTTTATTGAGCAGAGGAATGACCTGGTCAGACCTGGATTTTAGGAAGACCACTTGGGCAGCTTAGTGCTCTCATTCAGCGGAGGTTGGCTAAAGAGTTTGGATTTTATTAAGGAAGCAGCAGGAAGCCATGGAAGGGTTTCAAGAAGAGTGATATGACTGAAGATGTGTTAAGGAAAGATTAGTAGGACAGGTAGGTGAACTATGCACTAGAGGTCAGCCTCTGGAAGCAAGGAGAAGCTATTGTAGTAAGAAAAGCCTGGCAGCAGTGGGAATAGAAAGGAGGGGCCCTGATCTAAAGATTAGAATCGACAGGCTTTGGCAACTTACTGAGTTGTGGGAGGTGAGGAAGAAAGAAGAAGCCAAGATAACACCAAGATTTCTGTTCTGAGAAACAGGGTGAATGGTGGTGCTACTGACAGAAATAGTGAAGTGAGGAGGAACAGATTTGGGGAAAGAAGAAGCAAATTAGGTATTGGATATGCTGAGTTTGAGGGGATTGGAATTGTGGGACTGGATATTGGGAGAAATGTCCAGACTGGATGTAAGAATTATTGTTCATTTTTCTAAGCATGTACCATCTTTACCATTTGAATGTATTTTTCTTCAACTTTTGCTTTGAACAGTGCCTGATACATAGTAGGTACTTAATAAATGTTTACTGATTGATTGACCTAGTACTATAATAAGTGCTTCTCTTCACCTGCAAAACTCCTGAGGGCACAAGAACCATATTAAAATGTAATTGTAAAAATTTGTTCAATGAAATAAATAAAAATATAATACAACACAGATAGTGTTAATCTGTGGTTTTCTGAGTCAGTATGCCACCCATATTTCTATTTGAGTTTGATGCCAGTGGCTTAAAATACTGTTAAATGACTTTAATAGGGTTACACAACCATGTCAGAGGCAGAACTTCTTGCCTTCAAGGCCGGCCAGAGAACTGATCTTACTGCCTTTATTCAAGGGCAGCTCTGGGTTAAATTTTTGGTGTTAAAAGTGTTTGAGGACTTTTATTTTTTAGTGTACCTGGCATGACTTTACCCTTTAAAGGTCCTCAGACTTGGAAAAAAGATGGCAAATAATTTATTTGTTTTTTTTCCTCCAGTTTTTGATCTTCAGTAAATAGTATTTTATTTTCTGTCCAATGGGGAAGTGGTGCATCCATGATTTGGGAAGTTGATTAGCTCCACATAGTGTTCTCGGAGTAGGTGGTGCTAGAGTCCAATGAGCTGATGTGTTGGAAAATTACCTGTTTCCTTTCTTGCTAGCCAGACAACTAATTGTTGTTAGCAAAAGGGTGGTGTACATCAAGGAGAGGACTTTTGAGTAGCATTTTAAAGTTACCTGAGAGCTATGGATAACCATTTGTGCCTACGACAGTGAAAGGAAGATGGAACCTCCCATGTTGCTACCACTTTTTTTTTTTTTTTGGTCACATATCTGCCTGCAGAATAAACAAAAATTTGAAACCCCTTCATCCCCTTTTCTCTCTGGCCTCAATAAAAGCGATTGAAGGCAAGTGAAAACTCCTACCCCAGGCTCATCACTGGCAGAGACAAAGATCTTTTCTGTGAGAGTTTTGTGCCCATTGGTTATAATCCAAAATGGTAATTGGTGTCAGCTGCATCACATCACTAAATGGGGGTTACCAGCTGCCTCTCCTGTTGGGGAAAAAGGTCTAAGTCTTGCTCCACTCACCAAGAAAGGCAGCTTTTTCCTTTTGAGTCATCCTTGTCTTTTTAAAAAATTTTTTTTAACATGAGAGTAGTTCCCAGATGAGGGGAGAAGATGATGGCAAAAGTAGTTTGGTCTCAGGAGAGGTGTGCAGAATAAACAGATGTGCTTGCATGGTCCTGCCTATGCAACTTAATCTTGTATGCAACCATGAGCACTTTTTTTTGGTATTATCT
>NW_020954583.1:18203880-18247027 GCF_900497805.2 Vombatus ursinus
GTGTGTGTGTGTGTGTGTGTGTGTGTGTGTGTGTGTGTGTGTGTGTGTGTTTTAAAGCCCTGGGTCAAGGTCACCTAACAAAGGGTGATTTGAAACCTGAAGTTTAGTTCATTATAGTGACTTAAAAAAAAATAACAAACTATAATAGCTGTGGTAGTAATAATAAGGCTCTAATTCCATTTAGCAAAACACTTGGCAAGTACCATGCCTATTGTGGATGTGTTTTCTTCAGGCTGGCTACTCCAGATTTCAGTCATACTGAGCACCTCTCCATTCCAGGAAGTATGTTGTCATCAATTTGTATGAGGATAGTGGTGGTGCTAAGGAAATGCATGCAACTAGCCTTCATCTCTGTTGTTTGTGAAACACTTTCAGTGGGAGAACAGTATTCTTGTTGCTAGGTGTCATTTGTTCCAGAACTTGTTTTCTGACTTTCTGGCAGGTTCATTTGATTTGATTGCTTTTAGAGGATGTTTAGAAGGTTACAGTCATATCGGAGCAATCTAAGATATTGCCAGGCTTGCTGGTATTTGATTTTTTATATTGTGTATAACAACTTACCAGTAGTATTTATCACAATAAACTTTCAGTACCCAAACTTCTTATCTCTTCTTCATGCCCTAATTCTCTGCTAGACAAGTATGTGAGAGTAAGGTTTCTCTCCCCCCATCCTCCCTTCTTGAGGGTATAAAAGCTTAAGCTGTGTAATGGATAAGAACATTAACTTCTATTAAGAGCCTGTTTATTTAACCCAGCAGGTTCTGAAAACATCAAGCTTCCCCTAAAGACTGTCAAGTATTTGAGACTCTACTGTTCGTTTAGGATGACTCTAGATCTAAAATTCTGGAGGGCATTTGTTAGCATCACAGAAAGTATAAAAAGCTAGATGAAATATATCCTTATGTGGTTAGTTTCTCTTGAGAAGGAGCCTAAGAATTGTAGGTTGATTTTCCTTTAGTGACAGGAAATGAGAATGGCTTAATCAGCTTCCTTCCTTCCTTCCCTCCCTTCTTCCTTCCTTCCTTCCTTCTTTCCTTCCTTCCTGCCTGCCTGCCTTCCTTCCTGCCTTTCTTTCTCTTTCCTTTTGGAAAAAAAAAGTTCTTGTTAAGTGTTGTTGGTTTTTTCTTTTTTCAAAAATTTATGTGTGGTCTTAAGTCACTAGATCCTTTTTAAGTTTACTGATTTTATAAAAGGAGTAAAACAAATTTGAACTGACTTCTTATTCAATTAGCAACTCAGTTGTGGTAAATGGATTGTTTGGCTCTTTTTTTTTTGCCATAGAACTAGACACAATAAAATATGATCCATGCCCCAGGAGTACCATAACTCTTTTTTCCAACATGTGTTTATTTATGGCTGAAGTCACATGCTGACTTTTTACTAGGGACTTGTTAGACCCCACAAGATTAGTTGGGCAAGCTCATGTCAGTTTTTGGCTAGAAGACTCATGAAGAATACCCAGATAGTGTAGGAGGTGGATTGTGGTGAGTCAGGAGGTAACACACTCTACCATAACACTGTGCCAACAGTTTGTGGTCATTTTTATCCTACTACACCCTTTGTATGAATGTGAGTATATAAGGAGCAGGAAATGAAGTAGGAATATTGTAATTAGTTATCTTTTTTTGTTTATACTAGGGACAGTGGACAAGCTTATTTTTACTTTCTCTTGCCCTGATTTCTCTATTGGTGGAATGAAGTTAGAAAAATTATTAGCTTCGTATTTTGTAAGGGGTTTATATATTAAACAATACTGGAAGCAATGTGGTATAACAGAGTGGGGGACTTTAAGTTAGGAAATCTGAAGTTCAAATTCTATCCTTTCCTAGCTGTTACCTTTTCTGTGAATCACTTAACCTTTTCATCCTCAGTTTCCTTATCTGTAAAATGTGGATAAGAATACCCAGAGCACCTAGTTTAGTGTACTCTTTTACTCTTTTAAAAGAGTAATACTCTTTTACTCTTTTAAAAGCCAAAATACTCTTTTAGAAAGAATGGATAGTATTAAGGGGTGACAGAAAAGGCCATGTGTGAATGAGCTCTTCTAGTAGCATTCAGTTATAGGTCTGGAGCTGTGTTTGAAATTGTCGTTAACCAAAAAAGATACAGGGCTGCTGCATGCCTTATTGAATCTATTCACAGATATTCAGGACTTGAGGAGTCAAAGATTACCTGATAGAGAGACATGAGTGATTCAAGAGCAATAAGAGATCATAGAAATTATTTATCTAAAATACGAAATCATAGAATATTATGACTGAAAAGGACTTCATCAGTCATCTAGCCTACCCCCTTTATTTCACCTGAAACCAAGGCCTGGAAAGTGGAAAGAATTTTACTAAGGTCCCATAACTAGGAAGTTCAAGAACTAGGGTGTGAACCTGAGTCTTCTGACTCAAGTCTCTTGGTCTTTCTGCCACAAGTCAGAGCTTTCTTATGGTGCCAATTTCCTGTCATTCTCTAGTGCTTAACTGATGATGGCATTCACTGAAGCTGAAAGTTAAAGTTCTTTTTGAAATCTTACCTTCTGTCAGGTCAGTGAATCTATATTTGGGGTTAGGGATGAGATAGGCTCATATATCAAAAGTTCTCTTACCCCTTCTTCAGCATCTCCATCCTTGTATGGGAGAAAAAAAAAAACAAACCAAAAACAACAAAATTGGCGTAGGGCTCTTTAGCTGTGGATGGGTAGTATATCAGTGTTGTTTGTGTAAGGAAGCAGGAAGTGGGGAAATTCTGATGGACCCTATCATTATGTCTTTTCTGAAATTCTGTCATTAAAGTATCAAAGATGGAAAATGTCTTAAAGTAGGAATCTTTTTCCAGAGACTGGAGACTTGCATTGATCCTATTCATCCGTTTATTTTTCTGTGCTTGTTGCTTCATCTTACAGTTAGTTGTCTGATTTCACATTGAGGGAAGTGAAGCTCTTGTCCTGACTTACCATTTGTCTCTCAGCACAGTGCCTGGCACATAGTAAGCACTTAATAAATGCTTTATCCATCTCTCGCTTAGTTCTACCCATGGATAGATTTCAAAGAGGTCCATGAAGTTAAATAGGAAAGAAATGGCATCCTTCATGTTAACTATCCTTTGAATAAAAAGTATTTCCTTCAATTATTTAAAAAAACATTCTTCTGAGAAGGGGTCTGTAAATCTCACTGGATTGCCAAAGGTTGGGTGGGGTGGGGTGGGAGCCATACCACAAAAAAGATTTAAGAATCTCTGACAGAGAAGAACAGAATACCCAAGTTTATGGAGATCCACCTCTTTACAGAGGATCTCTATAGGGGACAAGGAAGGAAATTAGGACCTTCTAACCGTCTGTCTTTCTTTTCAGCCTACTAGGCAATCTCTCCTCTCCTTCCTGCGTTTGTGTTCCTTTCTTCTACTTGTCCATCCTTGAGAAAGCAAAAGGTTTGAAAAGAGCTAAGAAAGACTCTTAGTTTAACAACACTATCTTAAAACGCCTCAAGAAGGAGTGTTTTGATTATATAAAAGAGCAAGTAGCGGTGTTTTTTCTTTTTTTTTCTGAGTTAGTAGATCTTAACTCAAAGTGTACATATCATATATGGCCTCATCCCTCCTATTTATTGTATTAACCTCTCAAGGCACCTTTGAAGGGATCTTTTACTCTGAATGACTATAGTAGGTTAAATCCCACTGATCCAAGAAAATGGACCCTTCCTTGTGTTAGATTGTATGTCCATAAATACATTCTTGGAAAAAGTGCTTTTTTTCCTCTGCCACAGTTCAAATCAGAAGACTCATGGATTTCTAAAGTCATTAAGGATCTCAGAGACCTGTTGTGCCCCTTTCATTTTTGTACATCAGAAAACTGAGACCCAGAAAGGTAGGAGGGACAGTAATGTTCAATCCAGTATACTTGCTGTTAGCAGATTGTTATTTATCCTTTGTGATTTATGTATTGCTGCTTAGACTAAATTCTTGGCATAAGAGTAAGGGCATATATATCTCCCTGGCTGTTAGGGGGACCTAAAACTTTGTTTTCCCTTTTCTTCATTTCCTTTTATGTAGGGTAAAGTGGAATAATTTGCATCCTTTGAGACTTGTATTTTCTATTTTTTTTTCTCCTCAAGGATGAAGAGGAAGAAATTAAACTGGAGATAAATATGCTGAAGAAATATTCTCATCATAGAAATATCGCAACATACTATGGTGCTTTTATTAAGAAGAGTCCTCCAGGACATGATGACCAATTATGGGTAAGGAAAGATTTCCCAAAGCATGTTTTATACCCTTACTTCTTGTGTCATATTTTGAGAATAATAGTTAGGGAAGCCATAGAGAGCAATAGTAGTGGACTAGGGAAAAAGGAATTAGGAAGACACATAACCAAGGAGAGGATATTCCATAAATGAATGTATATTAAATTTTCATAAATTTTCCTGAAAATAATAAGATGCACTTACTGATTTGCTTGAATCTATAATCAGTGTGTGTGTGCATTTTACATTTTAGGCTCAGATTTTGTGCATAGTGATCATAACTCTTAGGCAGTGCAACAAAGAAGCAAGAAATTCATACACCTGGAAATAAAGCAATGTACTAAAAACTTTGGTCAGTGAAATCCACCTTGGTAAATTTAGTTGGATTTTCCCCCCCTGAATCTTTTCCCTGAGGAGTTGGGGAAAAAAGCATCTTGCAAATAAACAAGCTCATATTTGGGATTTAATTTTATAAAGAGACAAACAGCCAACTAAACATCAGCTTTGAGAGGATAGTCTGGGATCAATATACAGTTATCCTTTCCACATCGAGGGGGCTAGAGTGGGTGGCATCCCTACGATCTGGAAAATCTGTGTAAAATCTTTTGGCCCTCCCTTCATACCAGAAAAGAAGTCTGAATTATTATGGTATTAAAAGATGAAATATGTTGATGTTATGCAATACTCTCCATATATATTATACATTTCAGAGTTTCTAAACTTTTCTTCTTGTCTGCTGGCCTTCACATGTTTTCTACAGCTTCTGCAAAACTCCCCAAAATTTTTATTTAATTTCTTATGCCAACCCATAATGTATTGGAAACTCAATAGGCAAAGTCATGATGTGGAAGGGATAGCTACATTAATTCAACTCAGTCTTTTACCTGAGAGTAAATGATCAGAATGGTGCCATGGAATAACAATAGCTAATACACACACACACACACACACACATGTATACATATAATATATATACACACATACATATGTATGTATACATATATGTGTATATATGTGTGTATCACCTATTATGTGCTGAGCACTGTGCTAAGTGCTTTACAACTATTATCCCATTTGATCCTCACAACAACCTCAAAAGTTGAGTGCTGTTATTATTCCCATTTACAGGTGAGGAAAGTGAGGCAAACAGAGGTTAAGTAACTTGCCCAGGGTCATATAGTTAGCGAGTGTCTGAGGCTGAGTTTGAACTCAAGTCACTGACAAAAGTACAAGTGGTTAAATTATCAAAGAGCATACAAAATTTACTAAGGCAGAAAAGTAGCCTTTTATCAACAGTGGCAAACACTAAAATGTTTTTCTGGTTAATTTTCAGTTAAGCCGAAAATTGAGCAGAATTGTTATTTCTTGATCATTTTGGGTCATCTAGAATTTACTTGATTTAATAATAATAATAATAATAATCTAATTGAATCCATTAGATTTTGTTTTTGCTATGAATATTTAATATTGCTATGAATGTGCATTCTGTGAGTACAGAAGTGCACAGGAACATACGCACACGTGCGTACACACACACACGCACACACACACACACGCACAAATTATCTACCATTTAAAGATAATGTTTATATCCATTGCCAGGTTAGGTCAGGATACAAGAACTAGTTAGTAGCCAAAAATAAACTGCTTTTTAAAAAGAGGGACTAATCCTATGCTATATGTTTAGCTAAGCATGTGTTACAGGAATAATTAGTTTTCAGTAGTACAAAAAGTATGAGAGAGCTGGGTGCATTTGTATTTACAAACTAATGAGTTCATTGCCTTTAGAAGTCCCCCTCCCCCTTCCAATAATGTGTTTGGAGTATGGTAGCTTGTTATTGAGAATAAATGAGATGCTGTTGATAGGTGTGAAAGTGGGAAATATTTAAATGCTTTTGATCTTTGAGTGTGTATTTGGGAAATGGGGCAGCAGACAGAGTCCTGGTAATTGGGCATTGAAGATGCAAATTGGCATGCTGTCTTCACTGCCTCATTAGATGAGAGAAACTGTAGGGTGGGTGCCAAAGTGTGATCACTTAAGTGATTTTACTCCAGATGTGATGAGCAGTGTTAGTATTCCTATGAAATATCACATAGAAAGCCAGATCTCCTGGATCAGACTATACTGTGAATTAATCAGATGATAAAAATGCACTCTGTCTACTTTGGTAACCCTGAGAATTACATTTGTAGCTCTTTTAGCAGGTTCTACTTTTCATGTGGTTAAAGGTGAAAGGGGAGAGGGGAAGAGAGGAAACCAGCTATTTTTGTAGGACTCTTTTTGTCCTTTGCTGTATGGAAAGCCATGTGCCAGAATCTGATTGCTGTCTTTGGTGACTGGATTTGTATCACTTACATATATGTCTTGTTTGTCCTTTAGTTGGTGATGGAATTCTGTGGGGCAGGATCCATTACAGACCTTGTGAAGAACACCAAAGGGAACACACTGAAAGAAGACTGGATTGCTTATATCTCCAGAGAGATTCTGAGGGTGAGTAAAGGAAGCACCTTGCAATATACCAAGATTATTCCTGTACTTTTGGGTTATTTGTGTGATGGCAGTAGCAATGTGCAGAATGTTTCCTTACAGATTATCAAACACCTGTGTGCATCTTGGCCTAAAAGAAATTAAAATTAGTCTTAAAAGAAATTGAGTTAGAATCAAGAAAGATATTAATAAAAATATCACTTTGAAGGTTTTTACTTTGATAGACAAAGATGTATCATTGCATTGATACTGGCAAATTAGGTCTACTAAAAATGTGCAAATGGATTTTTGAAAACTAACTTTTTGTAGGACCTGGCACACAATAAGCATTTAATAAATGTTTGTTGATAGATGGATTTCCTTATCCTTCTCTCACCTCCGCCACACACATATACTTTTTGAAATATATCTCTAAAGCTGTCAGTATAGCTCTCTACTTTTTTGTATTGTTACAGTGATTTTGTCTTTGGAGCTCAAACTAAAAACAAAAAAGATGAAAAATAATCCTTGACAATTGTTTTCATAGGAGCCCAGGATTAAAAATCAATGTTCATAGTTCTGCAACACTGGCTTTTAACATTGCCACGTGAACTTCTCTGTTGACTGTTCAGCGTGTTGCAATATTAATGTGGAAAAGTTCTGAGTGGTTCATTATGGTTGTAGCTCAATGGAAAACTGGCTTATATTTGTAGACTAGATTTCTAAGTAGCTGTTGTGGCATCACAAATGATATCACCTTTTGGTAACAGCACCCCTACCAGTGGCGTATTCAGAAGATTTTTAAGATTCTCTACATGAAAAATATATCTTAATTGGAGTTGCTTTGTCTTTTCTGCTGCTCTTCCTTGCTTTGCTCTTCACTGTTCTCATTTCCTTTCATCACTTTGCCGCCCCCCCTTCTCCTTTTCCCCCGCCTTCCTTCCTCGCCCCTGTCCCTTTTCTGTTCTCCTCTCCCACTCTCTCTCCTTTTCTTTCTCTCACTCCTTTTGGATCCATATCTGTGATTCTATCTGTGTAGGAAAGAACTCTTGGTTTCTTACCAGTGTGGATCTGGGGCTCCAAGAGATGCTAACTAACTCTTTGTTTGTTTTTCCCAAATCTCTTGTGTTCAGAGAATGGGAGAAACTAGGAAGGCCTCTTGAATAGTAGGGAAGTCCTTCTTCATTCTTCGTTTGAGGGATAGAAGAGCAACATCCCACGTTGGATGACGTGAGATAGGAAATGAAGATGTCTAGTAGAGCTGGACCTTCTTCATCCTTTTCATTCACTTCTCAACATGTGGACTTTAACTTCTGACATTTTCTTAGCATTTACCAACAAATACTTGACTTCAGGAGACAGACTGTGGCTAAGCCAGAATAATGTCCCTGTGGAGATGCTGGCTTAGATGTTAGAATAGACACTTGTTTGCACAATGTTAATATATTGTTCTTAATGTGTTTCAAATATATGCAAATTAAAACGAGAGGAAAATCTGGAGTTATCTTCACCAAATTATCTGGAGTACTTTACTTCTAAGTGGTTTTCTGAAGGTACCTCAATCCTTTGTTTAGGCAGAAAAGTCAGTGCTGTGAGCTTTGTGTTAACCCTGGGATAGTAAGACATTTTGCTATGTATTTACTGATCTTGACAAAGTCACTGATGGGGAAAAGTTGTGTTCCATTTTATACTGCAGAACCTCCAATTTACAGATGAAGAATGATTTGCCCAGGGTCACACAGCTAGTAAGTGCCTAAGGCCAGATTTGAAGTCAGAAAAATGAGTCTTCCTGATTCCAGACCCAGTGCTCTATCCACTGCACCACATAGGTGTCTTGTGTCATACATATCTATCTCTGTATATTTATATCTATATCTATCCTATATACTTATCCATGGAAATGTGTATAAGCATATATGTATATGTGTGTCTGCATGTATATATACAAAACACATGTATCCATGTTGAGCCTTACAAATCCATATATGTATATAATCCATACACATATCCATGTTGTACCTTGCATGTCCACATACATATATGTGTATGTATGTATGTATAGAAAATAGGTAGTTTGGTGGTATAGTAGGTAGAGCACTGGTCCTGGCATCAGAAAAACTTATCTCCCTGAGTTTAAATCTGGCCTCAGACACTTAGTAGTTGTATAACCCTGGGCAAGTCACTTAACCCTATTTGCCTCAGTTTATTCATCTGTACAGTGAGCTGGAGAAGGAAATGGCAAACCACTCCATTATTTTTGCCAAAAAAACCCCAAAATGGAGTTATGAAGAATTGAACATGATTGAACAATAACAACGACACATAGACATACACATGTATCATGTGCCTGTATATATGTCTCTGTATATTTTAACACATATATTTATATATGTGATATATATAATGTATCACATATAATATATAACAAATATATAATGTATAGTTCCACACACATCCTTGGAGTTATGTATGTGGAACACACACACACACACACATTCACACGTGCGCACTCACATAGTGATAGGAGACTGGACCTGTGATTTGATTAATACAGGGAACTCCCAGGTGAGAAAACTTCTTTTTAGGTTGGCACCTTCTCTTCAAACTCTAGTCTTAGAGAGTGACCTGGAGCACTACTCAAAGGTTCAGTGATCTGCCCAGGGTCACAGAGCTACCACCTGAAGAGGTGGCACCTGGAATAGCAACAACAAAAAGGGAAAACCAAGGTCTCATTCATCTAGGAGCTCACCTAATGGAGAGACAACATGCAAACAGCTACTCAATACTATTTTTTAGACAGTATAAATGGGAGGTGATTTCAGAGGAAAGGCACTAGAAGTGGGGAGGAAGTGAGGTGGAGGGTGCCTGGCCATCAGGAAGGTGCCTCGGAAGGGAGGCATCTTGCCGAAGGTGAGATTTGGGCTGAGTCTTAAAGGAAGGTGGGAGGTAGATGTTCTAAGACTAAATTTGTGTATATGTAAAGGAAGTCTTTCATACCTGATACATGTGATACGGTTCATTTGCCTTAAGGATGAACTCCATTTTAAAAACAAGTATGCAGATTCATCAGGCGTTTGAGCTTGCATAGCCCAATAGGAAGCATTTCAAGAGAACTGACATGATTACATAGCCTCTGATCTGGTAGGAAATAGTGTCTAAAATATCTGCATTAACATCTAGCACAGTAATTGGAATCTTTAAATGAATATTTAATCTTAATGGTATTTTAATTGTCTTCCCTTACTAATGCTGCTAAAAAATTCTCATTAGCTCTATGCCACACCCTTGCTTCTTGGCATGGTTTTAAAATTTTTTTAGGAGCATAGAAGAATTTTTTAGGGTGCCATTGAATAATAGGGTATAATCAAGGCTTTCCTTATGAAAAGGCAGAACCAGCAACTTCCTGTGTAGTTGTTTGTGGAGAAAGGCCCAAACCTATATATAGGGACTGATTCTTCATATTACAGAATTAAATCTTACGTCTTTTGCTCAGTGATTTCCATCTCCTTTCTTTAAGGCACAATTTAGGAGTCCCCGCTTTCATGAAGCTTTCTCTGATACCCTCTACCCTTCTCCCAACAACTAGAAGAGTTCCCTATATTCTCACATTAACTTAACTGTACCAAGTTATTTATATTCTAACTTTTATTATTAGTAGTAGTATTATTATTCTAATACATTTGATTGTCATTGCATATATATCTTGTTCTCTTACTAGCTTATAAACGCCTGAAGTACAAGGACAATGCTACTTTTTCACCTTTGTACCCCTAACACCAACCACAATACTTTCCCACATAGTAGATGTATTTGTTGAATTGAAATAACTAAAATCCAGTTTCCCTGGGAGAGCCTTTTCAGTGGTTTATGCTTTAGTTATAAAGGAGATTACCAGAATCTCTGTTGTGGACAGATTTTCTTTTTAAAATTGAATCTGGTTGGGTGTTGGGAGCAGAAGAGAAAAAAGAAGACACCCAGAAAGAAGAAGAAAAGGTCCCAGAAGTGGAACACTTTGTCCACTTCACTCTTTTACAAACTTAGGCAAAGTATTCAAAACGCTTGATGGACCTTTGTTTACAAAGTCTTTAAAATCAGCATTTCCTTTTGTGCATTGCTGTTGACTTCTGTTAACAAGCCTTTCGATCTTGAGATGAGTGAATTTACCTTCTTGGGCTGCTGTGTTCTCTTCTCTACAATGAAACAGTTAGAGAAGGCTATTTCTAATGCCCTTTCAAACAGCAGTCCAGCCCTGAGTGCTCTAAAAGTGGGAGCTTTGGGTAATCTGTGTCTTGTCCATCAGTTTAATTTTTCATAATGGACTTCCTCTGTCACTATAGAGACCTAATAGTTCAAATGCATAGATGCCCCAAATATTAGCCTGACACAGGACATATGTTGTCTCTTCTAATTCTTACAACAAACCTGTGAAATAGGTGCTATTATGGATGAGAAAATTGAGCCTGAGCAAGGTTCAGGATCTTGCCCTAGGTCACACAGGGATTCAACTCAGGTCTTTTTCAGTCAGCAGTCTATCCACTGTATCCCCCATCCCTCCAATAATTTGCATTCTCTTGCCTTCAAAATTTATATTATGTTTTATGTGCTTTGTATTTACTTTCTTGCATATGCTATTTCTCTCTAGTAAAATGTAAGCTCCCTGAGGGCAAGGACTGTTTTGTTATTCCCTTTGTTTCCACCATGCCTAGTACATATTAGGCCCTCTAATAAATGTTTGTTAAATTGAATGATACAAATAAAAACATCTTAAATGCTTTTCTGGGCTTAAGGATGCTAGTTTGTATCTAAGACCTGAATACTAATGACATTGTTGAAAGTCCTAGCATCTGAGAGGTCTTAACATTCACTGGAGGAAGGGTGATATTTTACCACCATAGAAGCAGAATATGTTGGTTCCAAAGCAGACAAGTTTGATAGTGGTGGGTTTTTTTGTTTTATTTTGTTTTTTAAAACTATTTGTTGGCTCTTGAGTCCAGGAGCACTGATATACCCAGCCTGGGAGTATCATTTCTAATCCTATCTAATGATATGGCGCTCTGGTGAAAGGAACAATAAACAAGCAAAAGACTACAGAATCCTGCTTCGTATTTCTGGAGAATATTCATCTCAGAGTCACCGTCTTATGAAGAAGTTAGACTGTGTCAGATACCAGTGGTGGGATTCTTTCTTGCTTTAGCCCATATTTTGGCAGGCCTCAGACACAAAGCACTATTCTTTGACAAGCCTGCTAAAGTACCCAAGGACCAGAATGTTCAAGGATGGAGTCTGTGTACTCTTGCTGTCTGTCTTCCATCTGAGCCGTACTATTGATGACCTTGGCATGGATTACCTTGATTAGCCTTCTAAGTTTTGCTTGCGTTACAGAGGATGAAGACCTACATGGACCGATCACTTCAGTTTAGTTCAACATTTGTTAAGCTCTTAATATGCCAGGGCACACATTGTGCTCAGTGATGGAGATAAAAAGATGGAAATAAAGCATGCCCTGCCCTTAAGTTGATGTGGAGGTTGGTACAGGATATGGCTTGGAAAGTGATCGCTGATTGGCTAGTTGTTGTCGTTTGTTCTCAAAGAGGACCAAAATGACATGACTGTGTTGAAGTCGAGGTACACCATGTCTGACTGTGGCTGATCAGACCAATATGAGCTTGGAACATTTTACCACAGGTTGGGCACAGATAGTTCATATGAACATTTGTAGTGGAGATAGCTCTAAACTTGTGTGTTTTGGACTGGGCAAAGGGTAATGGAGGAAAAGGAGACATCCAGGCAAATAATTTTTAGGAGTAAAAAGTTTGAAGAGGGAACAAACACTGCATTTAAGGAGAAGACTTCATAAAGGAGATGCAGCGTTAGCCTAATCTTGAATGAAGATAAAGATTCAGAAAAGGGAGTACATTCCAGGCATGGGAGAATCAAGAATGGGCAGTCTTTAACTTTTAATTCCTGTTTCTCTGTCCTTGAGAAATGTGACAGTTGTTCCTTTTGAGATTTCATTTTCCTTAAAAAAAAAAAATGGGAAGGGGGGTTATTAATTCATTTGCTCACCTTTCCTTATAGCATGTACATTTTCTTGAACCCTGAGCAGGTCTGCATTTTCTTTAATGTTTCTGGTCTGAGGTCATTAGTGACTTGGAAGCTGATAATTACTTTCATCAACGATGTGCCTCTTTCCTTCCAAGCAAATGACTTTTTGAGGGAGGATCAGATGATGAAGAGGAGGGTGATGATAGCAGTTAGCATTGATTTAGCGAAAGTCTTAGTGCAATTTTAAGCTTTAATAGTTTATTTATAGAACTTCAAGTTTTGCAGAACGCAAGTAGTAGAGCTAAGATTTGAACCTTGAACTGCCAATGTGAAATCCATTGTGCTTACTCGGACAGCTAGATGACACAATGGATTGAATTGTGGGCCTAGAGTCAAGGAAGACTCATCTTTGTGAGTTCAAATCTAGCCTCAGACACTTACTAGCTATGTGACCCTGGGCGATCTTGTTTAATCCTGTTTGCCTCAGTTTCTTTATCTGTAAAAGTAAGCTGGAGAAGGAAATGGTAAACCACTCCAGTATCTTTGCCCAGAAAATGTCTAATGGGGTCATGAAGAGTTGAACATGACTGAAAAACAACTAAACAACCACCAATACTGCTACTCCAAGTGCAAGTGCAGTTTACCCCCCTTTTAAAGATGAGAGAATGAATGAATGAAAATGAAGAAAGAAACATTTAATAAGGACTTATTAAAGTACACTCTTCTGATTGTTAGTGATACCATATGGAAGTGAAGACAATCCTTGTTCTCAAGGAATTTGCAATCTAATGGGAGGAGATAGTTCACACAAAATATACACATATTTTGGTTTGGAAAGTTTCAGGGATGATGAATAGGGGCTTGACACACTCTTTCCAGAAGAAAGACTTAGAAAATGTTAAGTATATTGTTTAGTCACTTAGCTATAAGCAGTAAATAAAGCTGGAAACCCTCTAACTCTACCATTTCGCACATAAGGACCATTGACTAGTGTTGGCATGAGAGTACCATGGAAGAGAAATCTAACTATTCTTTTCCTCAAATAATTCTAAATCTTGGTTTAACAGCGAATATATTTAAGAATTATGGAATATAAGCTTTATTTTGTTTCCTTTTTGGGGCTAAGAGTAACCCAATTTGGGCTACTTTAGTTTTGTCCAGGGAAATAAGTATAAATTGTTTCTTAAATTACTTTATAGCAGACAATAAGATTACACTTACATGCATACACAGGCACGCACATATACAACACTTTTCAGATCTGAGATATAGAGAAGTTTATTATCATCATCATTATTATTATTTAGGTCTCATTCCCTCATGAAGAAGTAAAGATTTATTTGCTGAGGTTATTTTGAACTTGGGGCATGGAAGTGAGGTGGGGTCAGTGGAAATAGGATTTGTGTAAGTGGAAATGGGGGAAATTGTGAGTGTGAGAGAGAGAGAGAGAGAGTGAGAGAGTGTGTGTGTGTGTGTGTGTGTGTGTGTGTGTGTATGTACCACACATTCAGAGAAAGAACTCTCTTGATGAGGCTGCAGTACTTTTAAAAGTGATTTGTTCCTAGTTCATGCTTTGTTGTATAACACTGTGCATATCCTGTGTTTTGGAAAAACAAACAAACAAGAGACCCCAAATAAGCCCTAGTCTGTTTCAGAGGGAAACTAGTAAATGATTGTTTTAAAAGCCCTTGTGTTAGAAAAATTAGTGTTCCAAAGCAGCTGTTGGGTTTAATTTTAATCCTGCAGCTGTAAATTTAAACACACACACACACACACACACACACACATACACACACACAACCTCATACTCCATTCCTTTTTGTATTGATAGTTTCTAAAATTAAACTTAAATCCTTGTATTTGTAGGGACAAAATGTAGCTTCATATCATGTAGGTTTAATCTTGAAGATAAGTAGAAATCAAGTCAGTGAGTTGCAAAGATGTTTTTTTTTCTGTTGACTCCATCCACCATCAGTGATCCCCAAAGTCTCTAGGAGGCAGATTTGAATGCAGCATATGTTTTTCTTCTTCCACCACCCCTTATGAGGCACAGGCTTTTGGGCACAAGCCCAGATTCAAGGCCAATACCCAGTAGATTTTGTTTTCCCAGGAAAGAGAGAGGTTTTATTTGAATGTGAGGTCCTTTTGCCAGCAATGGCATAGAATGCTCAGAGAGGAGGGTTAGAGAAGGGTGAGACTGAGCAGAAGAGAGTTTTTGATTTGTTGGCATACAATGGGAGAACTTGCTCTTGTCCAAAGAACGGACTTTAAACCCCAGCTTCACTTACTCCCCTGGGATGAATCTAGTTCATATATACACATGTGGTCATCCGCTGAAGAATTGACATTTAGCGTGGGAAAGGAAACACCCTGCATATGAACAGCTTAAATTTATTGCTGTGAAACTTCTCATAGTGATTGAAAGTCTTAAAGCTATAGCTTGAAAGCGCTGATGATGCACAGATGTTGAGCCCTACAGTATCCAGGGGCACAGGGGGTGGGGGGGGTGTGTGTTTCCAGGTGCAGTAAGAGGAGTTGGTAGTGGTGTATATACCTGAAAAGGAAGCTAGATTAGGTAGCAGATAGAGCACTGGACCTGGAATTGGAAAAACCTGAGTTCAAATTCCACCCCAGACATTTATTATCTGTGTGCTCCTGAGCAAGTGACTTAATTTGTGCCTTTGGTTCCTCATCTGTAAAATGGGGATGATAATAGCACCTGTCTCTCAGGGATTCTGTGAGGTTAAAATGAGGTAATATTTGTAAAGTGCCTTACAAAACTTAAAGCACTACATAAAGGTCAGTTATTGTGATCATTTCTAGGCTATATATTGCAAAAATTATAAGGGTCTCATTGCATGTACCTAATGGGGAATTTTATAAAAGTGGTTGGACCAAAGAAACATTTTGTTTAGAAAGACCTCCCCAGATAAGGCTTTTCTATGTTAGCAGCTTCAACTAGTATATCTAAAATACCCACCTTTTCCTTCTTTTAACAGGGATTGGCACATCTTCATGCCCACCACGTAATTCACCGGGATATCAAGGGTCAGAACGTACTGCTGACAGAAAATGCAGAGGTGAAACTTGGTACGTAATAAAATGTGGCTATACTGCATGATGCTTTTATATATATGCTTAGAAGTCAGTAATGATTTTTCCTCCCAGTCTTGATTCCAGGGAATATTAGGGTATCTTGGATTTTTATGTGGTCTGCTTATAGGGGAGTGGATCAAGCCTCTGTTCACATTTCCTAGTTGAGAATGTGGGAGCTAGGTTAATTAGGGTTGTTAGCAGAGACTGCCTGCCCATTGATGCAGTAGCTGGTGATACAACATCTTATTTCCTCAACCTTCTTTCACATAATACAGTCAGCCTGAAGCTACTGAAGTTTCAGTGACATTTCAGCTTTATAGAAATCTTCCAAAGCTTTTTCTTTCTTTCTTTCTTTCTTTTTTTTTAAAAGGCAGTTGGGGTTAAGTGACTTTCCCAGGGTCACACAGCTAGTAAGTGTCAAGTGTTTAGTCTGAGGCCGGATTTGAACTCAGGTCCTCCTGACTTCAGGGCCGGTGCTCTATCCACTGTGCCACCTAGCTGCCCCATTTTTTTTTCCCCCAAAGTTTTATTTCTAAAAAGTCTTCTAGAACTTTTCATTTTCCATTAAAGTTTTGATAGTTTCAGGGCACTGTGTTTCACTTGTAAACTGTGGGCCAAAGTTCTTTACTGACCAGTGCTTGCTGTGTGCTACGTGATTTTCTAGATTAGTTTAAGCGGAGAGACAGCTTCTTCCTGGCTTATATGTAAATTCTCTTGCTCTTAGTTTTGTAACAGAGATAATTAGGGCCAAACCTGAACTTCAGCCCAAAACCCGGTTAAATTAACTTCTCTCAGAATTATTTCATTCCTGAAATTATTTTATTATTTTATTTGCACAATTATTTTTCCTTTAATAGGGTTTTTGTTTAATGTTTGTTTAAAACTAATCTTATCTGCCTTGGCTCTCAAAAAAAAAAAGAAAGAAAAGAAAAATCCTTATAATTAAGAATTTTTATTATGTATTATATACTTATATATTAAGGATAAGTAGTAGTATTTTTGCAAGCTATAGCATCCCAATGTCCTTCTCATGTACTGAATTTCATTTCATCTGCTTACTTTTTTATATTAGTTTCTTCAATAGCAAAATTTCTCAAGGCTAAGAATGGGTTGTTCCCTACTGACCTTGAAGTTCTAAGTATACAGTAGTTGCTTAACATATATTGATTAATTCGTTCCTTGATAAACTGGCTTAGATATTCTTGGCTGGTTTTTCCATTAGTCTACATGGGGATAGCACTGTCAGTGGCCCACCTCTCACCTATGTGGTTATCTAAACTTGTACTGTGTTGGGCTAGTAGTCCAGTTAGTGGCTGCTTCTACTCACACCCAGCTATGCCTGTGGGAAATTTCTGCGTATGTGAAACTCTATTATAATTAGTGATGATGTTGGCCATTGTCTGATTAGTCTAGGATACAGGGTGAGTTAGATGCCCATAGTCCTTCTGTCTAGTCTGCCCAGCTTCTCCAGATTTACCTTTAACCTCACTCTGGACATGAAAATCAGCATGAACATAAGGTGGTTTTATAAATCGATTGTAAAAGCCACACTGTGAAAAATCAGATGGAACCACCACGAGATCTGAGGCAATGGGAGATAAATTTTTGTATATTTTGAGATTTAGGTAGTTTTTCCCCATACAAAGTAAACACAGTTCCACCCTTCTTTCTATTTTAAGTTCTTTGCCAAAAAGTTTTTGTCCCTTTCTCCTCTTATGTATGTCAAGTGTTTAAGAGGCTAAATCAAGTTCTTGTGGTTATTCTTTTCTGACCACGGCCTCGCCTTGTGTTGTGGTCTTGTCTGCTGGAGTATTCCCAGAAATTCTCTTAAAATAAAGACCTTCCAGAACAATATTATTGTATAGTTATTGTTTTGTTTCATTTTGTATGAGGATTTCACATCCTGGGAAACACCTTTTCTGGGAAGAACTTGAGAAGTGTTTAAAAATTCATTTTACCTTAAGGGAGTATTCATCCTTCTGACATTTGTCCGAGATGTTTGATTTTATTTACCTTATTCTATTTTGTGTACGTATCGTCTCTCCCATAGAGTCCTTGAGGTCAGCAACAGTTACATTTTTATCCTGGTAGGCTTAGTACCTTCTGCAGGGTTTGGCATATAGTAGGTGCTCAGTAAGTTCTTGTCAATTGGTTGATTATTAATTACCGTCTCTGTCCCATCCCCGTTCCCCCTCACCCCCAATCTCCAGTGGATTTTGGTGTTAGCGCTCAGCTGGACAGAACAGTTGGACGAAGAAACACTTTCATTGGAACACCTTATTGGATGGCTCCTGAGGTCATCGCCTGTGACGAGAATCCTGATGCCACTTATGATTACAGAGTAAGAGATCCTTGCTTATTAGTGATGCTGGTTGTCATTGACAGTCCAGTCCATTGAAGGCCCTTCATTTCCTTCATGCGTTTTTGTGCCTGAATTGTTTGCTATCTAGTAGGGTATAGTTAATGATGTAGATTTAAATTTGGCAATAAACAAAATGAGAAGATGTTTTTAATGACATATATATTATCTGTCTTACATCAGGCATATTATTATATCTTCAAAAGTGGTATTTTGGTTCCACAGGAGCTTGTGGACAAATAAATAGCCCTCCTAATGAAGAGGACCATTTTTTAAAGGTTTAAGTAAGATGCTACTGCCTAGATTAACTGCCATCCTTTGTAAATCAAAGATGAGCATATAAGCAAATGGGAAAAACAACTAGGACCAATAAGGACAGTTTCATCTTTATATAACTTGTGAATATTATTAACATGTATTACTTCTGCAGCTTTTGTTTTCATATGTATTTATTAAAGTTATAGTGACCTCTAGAGACCTGAATGGATAATACACTTTATTTTGGTCAAGGTAAAGTCAGCTGTTCTAAACTGCCCTCATGTTTGTTAGCTGTAAACTGCTAGAGTAGTTTACAAAAAGTATAATAATAGATTCAGCCTGTCCTTGTTTAAACCATTTTGGTACAGTAGCATACATAGTTCACAGAATTTAGTTGACATCTGTCTCTTAGAACTTAATGTTATATTTTAGTATGTGTTATGATGTCTGCTAAGAGGTAATATATATGATCTGACAATTATTTAATCTATTTGAAAGTTAAAGTTTTGGCAAGTAAAGGTTCAAATAAAAGTCTAATAAGTAAGTAAAAATAAAAGCTAACTTTTTTTGCTGTAATAAAAGTTTCAGAGAGCTTTGTGTACACGTGTGCGTATGTGTAATTTTTATTCATTCATTGGATCAAAGGAGTGTGTGTGTACATGCACATATTCCCATTGGATCCAATGAGAATATAAATTTTATTTATATATACACATATATTGAAATGAGTGTGCATATGTGTATACATGTATGTATAATATATTCTTATTTGAACCGAGAGAATGAATAAAAATCATTTATACTTTTTTTAATGCTGATGTTTGTGAGAAATGGGGTTTGAAAAGTTTTCTAAGTAGGTTAAACACTTATCTGTAATTTTATCCTCTTATTTGCTTAGTTAGCTCTCACAGTCATAAAAATTGAGCTCTATCCTAGCCTAGACTTATGACATATTACCAATGAATTTTGTGGACTCTACCAGTCACAATTATTATGTAATATGAAATAACTTTAAAATATTTTTCTTAATTTGCATTGATGTGGTTTAGAAGCAATATAACAGTTACATTGATAAGCCTGACTGAATCTGTAGTTTGATTTTAATATTTATCGCAGCTGAGCTTGTCCAGTTGGAAAACTTTCATTTATTTAACTCAGCATGAATTAGCCCTGTCTCTTGACTAATAAGTAAGCTAAGATAAATTCATAACCAAAAACATCACTTGGATGTATCATTTTTAAGTTTTTGTTTTCTTATATCTAATGAAGTAATGATAAAATTATTATTTATAGTGTACAAAAATGAAAATAAGTGACTCTCATTTGTATGTTGCTTTAAAGTTTACAAAGTATTTGCTTCATAATAATCCTGCAAATTAGATTGTGAAATATAATTATCCTAATTTTGTAGATTAGGAAACTGAGGCTCAAAGAGGTTAAGTAATTTACTCAAGGTCACACAGTGAGGGAATTAGGATACAAAAGCTTATGCTTAGAAGAGGACCTTTCCCTCATATTAAACTTGTTCACTTAATCTGTTTTGCTTAGCAAACCCTCTTTCAGTAGATATACCAATAATAGCTATCATTCCATCTCTGTCTGAACTATCAATAATAAATGAATAGGGCCCCATTTTCCTAAGGTATCTGCTAACACACTGTCCATCCTCTTTTGCAGAGTGACCTTTGGTCCTGTGGCATTACAGCTATTGAAATGGCAGAAGGTGCTCCCCGTAAGTGGCTTTTTTTTTTTTTCCTTTTCCATTTTTGCAAAGACACTAATTTAAGACTGAAATGTATAGCATAGAAGTGGCTGGCTGTAATCTAAACCTAGCCTTGAGGTTTTAAAAAAAGAAATAGCTGTGTTGACAGAGATATCACTGACAAAGCGTTTCAGTGAGAGAATGGTAATTGCTGTGATGTTTCAGATGTAATAAGAATATTTGACATCTACTGTTTCTGGTACTGACCTTTCACTGAAGGGAAGAGACCTTAGGATCTCTTTTGTTTTTAAGTGTTGTTGATATATGGTGGCTGAGATCATTCTAAGTTTAGATATTGACAGTGATTTTTAAGTTTAAAATTAATGTTTGCTGAAATTTTGAAATACACTATAATATTGACTTTTGTAGATTATGTGTGGCTTGGTAATGTGAGAAAACTGTCTACAGGGGGAAAAAAGATACCTCCTCTCTTATCTTTTTAATTTTCTTCTTTTCTTTAAATCTACTTCTCTTTTGGATTAAGTTAAATCAGTGCAATAGAAAGTTGACAGTTGACTCAGGAAAAGGTTTAGAGATAGAAAGGAAACAGAAAAAAGCAGTAGCCTCTCCCTTTAATTTTTCTATCCACCAACCAATCAGAAAGCTTTCATTGAGCATATTGTTTGTGTCAGTTACTGTCCTGGGTGCTGGGGATACAAGTATAAGACCAAGGTATTCTCTGCTCTCAAGAATCTTACATTACACTGGGGAGGTACAACATATTTGCCAGTAACTGTATAAAAATGAAAGTCTCCATGCTCAAGGATGTATAATTCTGTCTTGGAAATAACACGAATATGAGTAAAGTACATTAAAAGTAAATGTAAACACAATTTTGGAAGGGATGGTGCTAGGAGCTGGTCAAGGAGTGGATCAGGACAGTTCTCATGTAGCAGATAGTGCTTGAGGTTCATAATGATCTTGCAAAGGAGATTGGGAGACTTGGTAAGATGAAAATGGTAGCAGAGCAATTGTAAAGATGCTGGTCAACTAAAAGCCAGAAATTATTGTAGGGGGGAAAAGTCTGTCTTCTGACATAACAGAGACCTTAGGAAACACACACTATACCTACCAATGTTCCAATATTTTCTTCTGTAAAATGGATTTAACTGTCCTGTGTATTCCTCCATAACCTTTCTTATCTGTGTCACAGGACAGTTATAAAGAAAAAAATGAGATCATGTACGTGCTTCAGACTTTTAGGGGAAAGACCCAGTAAATATATCTTAAGTCAGTAGTAGTAATAATGAGAATTCTTACTTCCCAGTTTGGGGGAAGGGAGGGACTGTGAAGAGGGCCTTGGTAGGCTCATATTTTCAGCTTGCAATTATACATGAAATGCTACTTTATCTTTGGAAGTATATGTTCGAACATGGTTCACTTATAACACCTGGCTTCTACTACGTTTTGAATGCATACACCTAGGCCTGAATAGTCCTTTTTATCTAAAGTCTTAAAAGTCAAATGGCATATGTTAAAAGTTGTAGCTTCACCCAGGTAATTAACCCTCTTTTTAGAATTTTACATTTTTTTATTTCTAAAATCCTACTATCTTTAAGGCCTGGTGTAATCATTAACTCCTTTGCTAAACTTCACATAAATGGTATGATTGGTATGATTTTCTTGGTGTGATTTATGAAAAATTTTCCATATCTGATTTTGAGAGTACTACTGCCTTTTTACCCTTGTAGCACTTGTTTTAGTGACTTGTTATTTTTTTAAAGGGAAATTTAGGTATTAGGATTTGCTTTCCATTAGTAAGATTTCAGGCAGATTTCTTCTAAAATATACCAATCAGATCAGAATATGGTGAACATGGCAACTGCCCTGTTTTTTTTTTTTTAAATAAATCAAAGTAGTTTATAAACCATTTTGTGAACCAAAGAAATTATAATAAAGGTGATGAGAAGTGTCATGCTTTCATGGATGTTTTCTTTCTTTATCCTCCAACCAGCTCTCTGTGACATGCATCCAATGAGAGCACTTTTCCTGATTCCCCGGAATCCGCCTCCCCGGCTAAAGTCAAAGAAATGGTAAGTTGTCGATATTTGCATTTTGTTTTTATTTTGTTTTTGTAGTTTTCCCTTTTAAAAAATGGTTTCTGGATTCTTATTTCATTTATGCAGAATAATCAGAGCCACAAAAGCTGGATCTTAGCTTTACTTGAGCTGTGTTGAGACTGTGACCCAAAACACTAATGAAAGGTGAATTGATTTTTGTTTTGGAGGCTGTTACTTCTCAAAAAATCAGGTCTTTGAAACATGACATAGCGAAAAAAGAGAGACGATGTTCTATTCACAATAGAACATTATGTTACGATGACAAAGTATACAAGAGCCCCAAACTTAAATTTAGTGCACTATGGCTAAGTGCAAAGTGAATTTTAAAAATCCATTACATTAAAGGACAGTGTCACAGACTTTTAGTCCCTCAGTCGAAAGGAGCCTTTTAAATTAATGAAGGCTTTTACTGTAATTATTATAAAGGACTGAAATTAAGCATGCGCTTCTTGCCAGATGAGGAAAATCCATCAACAGTGCCGTGTTTTCCCTCCCACGATCAGTTCTATCAATTGCTTGCTGGTTTTTGACCCAAACATATCAGGGTAGTGGGATGACCTACATCAATGAAATCCTTTAGAATTCCAAAGCACAGCCAAGTGTTACTTTAGCTTTGGTGATGGAAAGGAGTTGTTGTCATGTCATGGCCTAACCTTTATAAGAGAAATTCACCCCCTCATTTACCTTCCACTCAACTGTCTTTCAGGCTTGTCCTTCAGTAATCCCTGCCTCCATTTCTCCTTGTCCTCAGATTCCTAAAGTATTTGAACTTCTTGGATTTATCTCCCTTGCATATGCTTTTTCTGCTCTTCTAAATCACCTGAGCTTCTGATTACACTGCTTTTCACCTTTACTTTGGGTCCTGGAGGATGTTACTTTGGCATTTAAAAAAACAAAACAAAACCCTCAAATTTGATCCAGTCCTGTTCTCTCTGCAAACTTGAGGATTTCTGTCCTTTCCTCCATGATAACTCTTTAGATTTGTGGATTTCTCTGTCATAACTTTCCATCCTAGTATTGTGGCTAGATGGTATAGTGGATAGATGAATCAGAAGAGCTATTAGTTGCTGAAAGCAGTAGGCACCAAAGGCAGCATGATGGTATAGTGAACAGAACTTTGATTACCCTGGGCAAGTCACTTAATGGCTCTCGGCCTGTTTCCATATCTATAAAATGGGGGTAATAATAATAATACCTATATCATAGTGTTTTGAGGATCAAAATGAGATAGCATATGTAAAGCACTTTCTGAACCTTAAAGCACTCTATAAATTGGCTATCATTATATTCTTGACTGGATTTCCTATCTATCTTGAGTACATATGCACCTCCTATCACAATACCTATAGACATCTTAGGTCTGATATGGTCTCTTGATAGACTTCTATGTACTCTTTTTTTAGCTATATTCAGGTTCCTAGCTTATAAAAATATTCCTTATATGCCCATCTCTGCCTCCTTCCTCCCCTCCGCCTTGATTCTCTGTCTTCTCTTTCTATATCTCCACTCCTCCCTCTAAATTTTCGAACAAAACTTTCTAAATTTATTTTTTAATGGGAACTGAAAGTTGTCCTTTCCCCTTTTTTTTCTTACTGGCAACAAATTAGCTATTATGTCTCATCTTTAACTACAGTGGACTTCAGATAAGTTGGCTGAATAGTAAGTTGACTGATAAGTTGAAGTTGACTGAATCAACTTTTTTTTTTCCTCCCTCCTTCCCCTTTTGGAACAGTTGTTTTTCCAAGAGCACATAATCTCAGAGGTTTCTGTTCCTATTTGGTTCCTAAGATTTGTACATCCCTTTGAGCTTTAGGACCACTGGTTAACCAGCCCTCTTATGAAAACAGCAGCCAGTTGGGATGTCCTAAAATTCCACTCTGGGACTGAATAACATTTTAGCTGATTTAGGAAAATAATTCCAAGAATCTAAAATATCCTTGGTTTGGGTCCTCCTTCCTCTAATGAAGGACGTCTTAAACTTTTTCCACTCATCACCCCTTCACTACTTCTTAAACTGTGGGTTGTTTTAAGAAGCGTTGCTGTAATGCATATCACAGACCCTATTCTTTATTTAGTAGCTTTTCTTCATGAGTTACCATGATTGAAAAATTCACCACCTGTTGGTGATGAACATTTCCAACCATATAGTCTCTTGCTGGACCTATACCAAGAAGCTTTTTTGGCTTCGTAGGACCTGCTGGAGCTTCTACCAGCTGAACCTTCCAAAATCCAAGGTGACTTTCTAGCTAAGATAAAGCAGAAGAACAAGATTTTGGTGGGGGGCTCTCACCACTCCCTTTAATTCTGTCTCTCTTGAGGCTTGAGCCTCAAACATAAAACATAACATAAAAGTGTTCTGAATTATCTGTCTTTCAGGAAAGTTTAGTTATTTACTGATAGTTTACACATCCCATTACATAACCTGTAAATCTGTATTACACATTGGATACAGAGCTGTTCTCAAAATCAGGAAGACCTGCATTCAAGACTCACTTTTGACACATCCTGGTGTGTGACCTTAGGCAAGTCAGCTTAACTAAAAGTTGCAAAGAAGGTGATAACTTAAATGAGTAAGATCACGGAGAGATCTCAGCACTGATGAAATCACACACGCACAATATGAGGGATAGATGGAAATTTCCTGAAATAATTTCTTAAGATTTCATATGTATATCATGTATTTGAAGGAAATGTGTGTCATCCCTCAGTTAAATGGCATGTTGGGAGATAGATTGCTATAATTAATAAAACTGTGTCTTTAAAAGATAGTCAAACTACTTAATACAATTTTAGCTCCGGAAGGGACATCATTGGAGGCACTGTGGTACAGTGGAAAGAAACGCTGGCATTGGAGTCAGAGTATCTGAATTCAAGTCCATACATAACCTGTGTGACCTTGAACCTGGCTCTCTGCTTTCTTATCTGTAAAATGGGAGATATAGACTAGGCTTTTTAGATCCCTCCCATTTCTAGATCTTACTGATCTTAGGATCAGAGGTCATCTTGCCCAATTCTCATTTTACAGATAAAGAAACTGAGATCTTGAAAGGCTAAATACGTGTCAAAGTCAGAACATGAATCTCTCTCTTGATTTCTGGTCCCATGTTCTTAATAAAATGCTGAGGTCAGGGATATCCCTGTGTCCTTTCTTCTTATTTGTGTATAAAAATCTCTCTTGCCAATGTGAAAATTGTGTTGATTTATCTCTCAATTATGTCCTCATAGAAATGCTCAAATTTATTTAAATCATAATCTAAAGACCCTAACCTTTACCTATAATGTCAACACATTGTGAAAGAAGCTTCATTAGAATAAATTTAAATTTATCTCTGACTAGTTAAGTAGGATAAGTATCAAATGAAAAATAAGATATTTTCCTAAAATGATAGGTATTTAATAAGAATAAAGTCATTACAGAATTACCAGTCAGAGGTAGGACGATTCAAAAGTACTATACTAGTTAAATAATAATCTTTATGTATGTTTTATATTGTGCTTTAAACTTTTCAAAGCACTGAACCCACAACCAGCCCAGGAGATAGGTAGCAAAATATTGTTATCCCCATCTTACAGATGTGGAGATGGAGAGTTAGAGGGATTAATTGGCCAGTGATCACACGGTCATTAAAAGCATAAGTCTTAAAGCAAAGGGATAAAATGTAACTTCCCCTAAAGTCCTAACATATTACCCCATGATAACATGGAGATGACCCTCTCCATTTTTAGGAGTTTTGATAACAAAGGATAATCTCTGACTGGTCTTACTAAATTGGAAAGGCTTCATCTGGAGGCCCAGTAACAAAATTGTATGCCTGTTTGTCCAAAAATTGTTCTAGCTTAATTCAGAGATTCTCATCATTAGAAGGTTGGCCCCGAGTGATTTTGAGGGGTGGGGGGGCGTTAAGGATAGTGGGTGGGTGGGGTGAGGAGCATGATATCTCCTAAAGATTTTAAGCTCTGCAGTTGCAAAAGGAGTATGTACATTATAGAAATCAAGGCTTTTTTGGTAATTTTAAAGGGGAAAAAAGATAAGTGTGATGCAGTCTCCAGCTCTTAGCCAGCAGAATAAACCAAGATAAGAGTAGCAGTTTTTTTTTCTTTTAAAAGAGTAGTACAATCACAACTATTGTTTTCATCTCTGTGCTTTCGTACAATAGAAAACTGAGCTTTATGAATTTGGAGGGACTGATTGAATTAAAAGGCCTGTCATTTGATGTCAACCCTTTCTGGCCTTTTTTCTTTCGTCTGGCATTTTTATTTCGTCTTGTGTCTTTTAGATTCTCCTAAGATCCTGGTTTGTTGGTTTGTTACTGTACGCGATTGTTTTGCAGAGGTGCTTTCTTCAGTGGAAACTTAATGATTCTTTATTATACAGATTCTTAATTTTCCCCCCTTTCTTCTACAGGTCAAAAAAATTTTTTAGCTTTATAGAGGGTTGCCTAGTGAAGAACTACATGCAACGTCCCTCCACAGAGCAGCTTTTGAAACATCCTTTTATAAGGGATCAGCCAAATGAAAGGCAAGTTAGAATCCAGCTTAAGGACCATATAGATCGGACGAGAAAGAAGAGAGGGGAGAAAGGTATCAAATTTGTTTTATTTTTAATCTTTTTTTTGCAGTTATTTCCAGTTTCCTGTCACTTTGAATAGGCTGTGACTGCCTATTCTTCTCTCCCTCTACCCCCTTCAGTGAGTAGTGTCAAATGGCCTTTGATCATGTATTCACATCCTCAGCCATGTTGGCACTAGACCTTAATTTCTGGTTCAGGCACAGACCCAAAAATAGGCCTTGTCACCAAACTGGAGCCAAGGTAAGGCTGCCAGTGTGCCTCCAAGCTGTTCCTATCTCCTCCCAAATTCTGGACACTCAAATTAAGGTATGGTAGCTGGGCAAGTGAGCAGAGGTAGTGGAAGTATTATCTTAGCTCTTTCTTGGGACTTGGAAATACCTTTGTTCCTATTCTTAATCCATCCTAAATGTTACTATCAGGGAAAAAAAATTCTTTCATTTTTGAGCACCTACTGTGTTCGTTAATGTCTTCCTAAAGTATTTTATGGCTTTGCTGGGTCTGTGACTTCATCCCTATTGACATGCCAATGATATAGCTCACAGTTTGTCCATGCTTTCTAATTCTTTGGAGTTCTTGTCCATGTCTTCCCATATGCCATGGGGAGAGGGAAGCATTCCTCTAGAATCCTTGATATGGTTTGTATATTAATGGGGCTACAGGCTGTTCGTATCCATTTTTTTTTGCTTGTACATCTCTTTGAGGTATGTCCTATCTCTTTGCTGCTTCCCCATGTGATTTTTTTGAGGATAGATAACAGTTGCAGCCCCTTCATGTCCACCATACATTTCTCCATTGTTTTCTGAGAGACCCAGGGCTTTACTTCTTCAGAGACTGTGGTCTGCCATGCCTCACAATTCCGTAGCATCACCAGAAAGAATATTGCAATTAAATCGATGAACTGTTGTTTCCCAGAGAAACTTAGGAATTGTTCAAAGTACTGTTCAGTTTCCTAAGTTCAGTCCAGCCTGCTGTCGTCATCCTATTAAATTCAGCTCCAGTTTTTTGATGGACCAACTCTATAGATTGTCCATCTAACTGCTTGTCATAGTCTGGACGGTAAGTATTCACCAAAATACCATTTTAATTTTGTCCTTCCCTTTCTAAAGAACCTACAGTGGTTCCTTGTTGCCTATTTTGTCAAATTCAAATACTTTGACCTTTATTTCTATGTTACTTATGCCATACTCATTTTGCATCAGTGCCTTTGGTATTTCTTTTCCCTGAAATAACCTCTCTTCCTCTCTCCTATCAAGACACCCAGCAACACCCACTTCATCCTAAAAACCTATCCCTAAGAACTTCAATCTATAGTGAGCCATCTTTTGTCTGAATCCCTAAAGCAATTACAAGAGTAGGACCTTGAATAACTAAAATCCTATTAATTAGAATCTTTTTCTGACCTTTGAAGGAAGTCAAGTGATAAGAGAAAAAGCTTATAAAAGGGATTTAGTCAAATCAGAAATCCAGGGCATGTGCTAGTACCTTTTAATCCATCTCCTTATCTGTTGAATCTTTGTTCATTTATCAGTAATAGTCAAATTAGTGAGTTTGCTACACTGCATTATTTCACTCATCAGAAATTAGTAATGTAAATTAATTTAAAGTAGATGGATTTTGAATTTGCTGAATGACTTCCTAGACCCATAGAATGGTGTCATTGTCAACTACAAGGGAGAGAGGCTGCTAATAGAATGATTTTAAGTCACTTCAATGAAGCCATAAATGGCATGCTCATCAGTTTTACAAATTACGTAAAGTTAAACCCTAGAGACTATATAGAAGAGAAAAATGGATTCAATCTCATATGATGAAATATGAGTAGAAAAAAATTTAATAGAAAAGTCTTAAATGGAGACTTAAGTCAACTGAAAAAGTATGGAATGAGGGATATGGAACTAGACAGCAATCCATTGAGGTAAAAAGGACTTCACTGAATTTTTAGTGAACTATAATTGGTATCACCAAAAAGCTGAGATGGTCCTAGATTACATTCTCAGAAGCATAGTGTCCAGGACGCTATATTCTGCCCTGGTTAAACCACGGCTAAAGTATTCATTTCTGGGGGCCAGTTTTTAGGAAGGAAATTGACACGCTTAAGCATATGAAGAAGGTCAATAGGAGAGGACTCTAAATGTCATACAAGGATCAATTTGAATGAACTGGGGATTGTTAGCCTGGAGAAAAGCAGATTTAGAGGGGGCATGATAGCTTTCTAAAGATATTTGAAGGGCTGTTGTCTGTGAGGTTAGACTTATTCTTTTTAGCTCCAGAGTGCTAGGACTAATGGATATGAGTTACAGAGGAATGGATTTTGACTCAATATATGGAGAAATTTTTCTTTAGAGCATTAGTTTCATGTTTCAAGATTCCTATAGAGTTTTTTTCACCTTAGTGTCTTGTTGGCACCTCAAAAATCAACACATCTGAAACTGAATTTCTTTAAAAACAAACAAAAACAAAAAGCAAAATTAAACTAAAAACTTGACATTTTCTCTGAATATCTTAATTTCTGTGGATGACACCACCGTTTTCCCATACAGAATGATATTTCATTCAGTATGAGTACTTCCACCAACAATGCTTTTCTTTATTTCATCTGTTTTCTCTTCCTGTATGACCCCCTTCCAAGTCTTAGCACAAATCTTTCATAAGGATGCGTTCATCTGTTGTTTTGGAAGCCTTCCTCTTCTTTTTATACCTTGAGGATACTATTGCATCACTAAGTTCCCCCTCTAGTTTTCTTTTATTTTCACACCTAACTGGTTCAGCTTCTTTTCCAGGTATGCATGCCATCAGTCATATCTTTTACTCCATTTTTCCCATTGTCTGTTGAACTTTGTGGGTAATTTAGTTATTCTGCAATCACTGTATTCCATGTTTCAAACATGTTTAAAAGGTGGGTTTTTTGCAATCTTGTAAGGCAATGTAGTTTCCAAAATGCAGAGTATCCTAAGGCTTTGTCCTCCTGCTCTGGTTTTTAAGTTTAAGTCATCATCCATCTGGAGAATTTGTTTAAGACACACCCATTGATGCAGTGGGTGTCAAGGTAGCATTGTGGATAGAGTGATAGATTTGGGCTCAGGAAGAGGAGTTAAAATCTGGCCTTGGATACTTTAATACCTATGTGATCCTGGGCAAGTCATTTAACCTCTCTCTTGTCTTCAGGTTCCTCTTCTGTAAAATGGGAATAGTAATAGCACTTGCCTCATGACATTGTTGTAAGGCTCAAATTAGATAATATATGTAAAGCACTTTGTAAAACTTAAAGGCACTGTATTAAATACCATTATTAGTAAGAACATATTAGCTTTGAAAACAATGTCTGGTATTTTTTTTCAAAAAAGTAAGCAATATGAAATGGAAATTCATGGTTTTATATTGAATCTTCTTTTTGTTCTATATACATGGAAATGTTCTTTTTTTTGGTCTTTTTTATATTGAAGTTCAAAATGAATAAATATAAAAAAATTAGAAAACATATTAAGGTGTAAATTCATACTTATAAAGAATTGCGTGGAATCTGTTGTTGTTTAGTCATGTCTGATTCTTTATACCCCCATTTGGGGTTTTCTTGGCAAAGATACTGGAATGGTTTGCCATTTCCTTCTCTAGCTCATTCTATGGATGAGAAAACTGAGGCAAACAGAGTTAAGTGACTTTCCTGGGGTCACACAGCTAGTTAAGTGTCTGAGGCCAGATTTGAACTCATTAACATGAATCTTCTGACTCCAGGCCCAGCACTCTATGCACTATGGCGCCACCTAGCAGCCCATTTATGTGAAATACAGCTTAATAAACTATTACTGATTTTCTTCTGTTAGGAATTTCTCATATGCTTGTGGGAGAGCCAAGAATAGCACCCAGCTCAACATAAATAATAATGCTAAGACACACCTGCACTACATTATATAGTATTCTCATACTATAAGACATGTGCATGGCTCTTCAAAGGAATTTGCATGTTTGTACACAAATGTGTTATAGTTCTCCAGCCCATCTCTGCATTTTTCTCTTGACTTTCACAGATGAGACAGAGTATGAGTATAGTGGAAGTGAGGAAGAAGAAGAAGAAGTACCTGAGCAAGAAGGAGAACCCAGGTAATAACTTACGTGTACATTTTAAAAGTTTTTGCCTCTTGCAGAAACAATACTTTGATCTTGGGAATTTTAAACATATCATTAAGTAATATTTCTCATGCTTAGGAAAATTCTGGGAGAATTTTAACTTGACCTAGAAATGTTCTGTAACTTTCCTGTTCTGTTCTGTTCTATTCTTTACTCCTCAAAAAGGTGCCTGTGAACATCTGCTTTCCCACTCCCTCAAACCTAGTCTTCCCCAACCAGACAGATTTGTTTTCTCCTTCCTGGCAATTGGTATGCTGCCAGGAGTTGAACACTTTATATTTTCCTCATAACCACCTTCAGGTCTGTTTTGGGTGCAGACACTTTCAGCTTTTTGCTTGGCTTCACAAATTTTGGGAAATTAAAGCAACTTGACTTGTTAGCTTGAACTAGATTATCTGATGAAGATAGGGGTTTGAGAATACCTGAACCCTACTAATGTGGTTTTGGGGAGGTAGGAGTTGAGCTGTGAGGTAGCAAGCACAGTAATTGATCAAAAGGAAGGCAACATAAGTTTAGAAACTTGTTGGAACGTGTCCCAGAGAATGGTAGCCTGAAAGAGCCTGAAATGGGTTAAGAAGATTGAAGAAGGGAAAGATGGTCCATATTCTTTGTATCCATATTCTGTTTGTGTATAAAGACTTACCTGTGCATGCTTTACCTAAAAATATTAACTCTACTTTAAAAAAAAAAACCAAAACAACTTTGTAGCTGTTCATCAAAGTATCATAAGAATTGGCATTTCTGCCAGTTATGATTGGCATTATTGATAATATTGAGTAGTTACCTATCAGATCAAAATTAAGCACTTACTATGTATCTGTCATGTTTAATCATTGTTCCAGAAGCTGGGGATATAAAGACAGAATTTTAGAAATATTCTTTAACTTCAAGGAACTTAATTTTGTTGGGGTGGGGAGGATGACTACATTTACAAAGATAAGTAAATGCAAGTTAATTTGAAGAGGATGAGTACCAAAACCCAAAGAAATTGGAAAGTGTCTCTTTTTCAAGTTGATACTTGGATAGAACTTCTTTAAAAAAGAGCTAAGGATTCCAAGAGGCTATGCAAAGGAGGAAGTACATTACAAGAAGGAAGAAATGACCTGAGAAGGTGGGAGTAAAAATGGCCAAGTTTAGGGTACAGCTGCGAGGCCATTTTAGCTAGAACAGAAAGTTCTTAAAAGAGAGTAATGTGAAATGAATCTGAGAAAGGCAAACTGGAACCAGCAAAAGCTTTAATTCCTGAGGAGTTTCTCTGTCTTCAGGGAATTACTGAAAACTGTTGAGCAGAGGATTAATATGGACAGATCTATACTTTAGCTAATTTGGCAACTGTGTAGAGTATGGATTGGAGAGGGAGGAGACTAGAAACAGGAAGACTGATTAGGAATCTGTTGTAATGATTCAAGTGACATGTCATGAGGCCCTGGGCTGGAGAGTAGAACAAAGGCGACAGACGAATGTTGAGAGAGTTGACAAGACTTGGGAGAGTGAGGGGTCAAAGATGACTTCAGAGTTGCCAACTCCTAGATGGATGGTGTAAGAAATTGGGGATATTTGGAGGTGGTGCAGATTAGGGGAGAGATATAGAGGGGGAAGATAATGTATTTAAAAAAATACATTGAGGGGCAGCTAGGTGGTGAAGTGGATAGAGCACCGGCCCTGAAGTCAGGAGGACCTGAGTTCAAACCTGGCCTCAGACCAAACACTTGACACTTAACTAGGTGTGTGACCCTGGGCAAGTCACTTAACCCCAATTGCCTTTAAAAAAAAAGAAAAAGAAAAAGAAAAAATACATTGAGTTTGAGATACTTACACATCTTCCAGGTGAACATGTCCAGAAGGCAACTGGTAATGTAGGACTGAAGGGGAAGATAAGAAGAGAGATTAGAGCTGGATATGTAGATTTGAGGGTCATGGGGTGGGGGTGGCAGGAGAAGAGGGTTAGATGTGGGACATAGTGATGATACTGTAAAGAAGACCAGAAAAAGTGGTCACATAGTTTGGAGGAAAACCATGAAAGTGTTCATAGGAGTAGAGGGGAATGATCAATAGTTTAAATGTCAAGAAAAATAAGAACTGAGAAAAGGACACCAGATTTTACCATTAAGAACTAATTTATTGGTCTCCAGTCAAGTGGTATGGTTGGAAACCAGATTGCAGGGAATTGAGAAATGAGTGGGAGGTGCAGAAGTGGAGGCAATACATGTAGTTGATTTTTCCTTTAGAGGAAATGCAGTGTATTGCTGTTCAGGGACTGGGGAACTGGGAAGAAGAGTGAAGCTGAAGTGACATGGTATGACCTATATTTAATTCTGTTTTTAGAATTTTGAAATATCTTTGGATATCAACAACTAGATTTAGATTTTGTGATCACTGGTTTCAAGTATTAAGTGGGATTTTAAAGTAAAGAATTACATGTGGTTTCAGACACCTGAAAAGTATTAGGCAACTGCTTATCTGTGCTTGATATCAAGAGGTAGAACAGCATTGTAAGATGGACTTCCCATCATCAGAGTGTTCATTCTTCTTGAAGAGAGACATAAATAACCTAATGGAAACAGAACAATTATTTAGTTGCGAAAGTGTTTAAATATATTAACTGGATGTACAGAAGTACAGAAATAGGAGTACAGAGAAAGGAAAGCAATCAGGGCTCCATGGAAGAGTATGAGCTGTGCTTTTAAGGAAGGGTAGGGTTTAAGTAGGCAAGTGATACTATACAAACTGATTTCTTTTCCTCAGCTTCACCTTTTAGAATCCCCAGATCTTTCAAAGCTCAACTCAGGGACTATCTCTGGCCTCCCCTGTTCAGAAAACTACACTGGCCCCCAATTATCTTTAAGATCAAACACAGACACTTCTATTTGACTTTGTCAACAACCTGCCTCTAAACTTACCTTCCCAGCCTTGTTATATATACATGATTTCCCTTTATTTACTTATTGGTCCAGCATTCTTGCTATTCTTTACACATGATGTTTATAAGAAGTATGAGATGGGCACATTTAGAGACATCTCCATTTCATGTGTTCATATGGCCTATTTGTGCCTGACCTGTGGTATGGTAAAAGCCTTTTGGGCTCACATTGGTCTGATCAGCCAGTCAGATACATTGTACCTTGACTCCAATAAAGTGATGAGAAGAAGAAAGAATGACAACCAACCAGCCAGCACATGATGTTCTATTTCTTGTCTTTATGCAATTTGTCCCTAGGCCTGAAATGCATTCCCTGCTCATCTCTACCTCTTAGAAACACTACTTTCCTTAGAAGCTCAGCTCATGTCCCAACACCAGGGCCATTTTCTATATCATTTCCTGACCCTCTCAGCTATTAGTACCTTTCCTTTCCTCCTGCCTCCTTCCAAATTCCTTATATTTACTCTGTATAACAGTAGATCTTGGATTTGGGGAGGGAGGTTGATAAGGTTAGTTTTAAATAGATGATGATGGTGGAATATCTAAGTATAGCTGTGCTTTATGCAGTTGAAGATATAGTGCCTGATGTAAATATTTTATTAAATATTTGTTAAATGAATGGGTGAAATGATTACTAATGATTATAAATTGTAATTAATGAAGTATTATTTATATTATTATATTATATTTATATTGTTACACACAATAGATAATTATATAGAAATTATTATATTGTTGTTAATGATTATAAATTATAATTAATAGGTTGGAGTTAGACATAGTGATTTGACAGCCTTTAGAAGGGATAGTAGAAGCCATGAAAATGGGCAAACTCACAATGAATGAATTTAGAGTAAGAAAATCAGGTGGTCCTGACAGAGGTGATGGAACTCAGGTTGCAGAATGAGATACATTTTTGGACATGGCCAATGTGCAAATTCTTTTTGCTCGACTCTTCATGTTCCTTACAAGTGCTTGCTTTCTTTCTGTCTTTCTTATTGGATGATGTCAGAAAATAGATGCCTTTTAGTGGAAAAAGAAAATAAATACTTGTTCATTGAAAAATAAAAGTTATATTAAAGAAAAAAAAGGAGCAAGTGTCTGAGATTAGACTCCCATAAGTTCAGAAAGTGATCTGTTCTTGTGGCTATCCCTTATTCCTTTGTGTGTATGCGTTTGTTTGTTTTTTAAACAGTTCCATTGTAAATGTGCCTGGTGAATCTACCCTTCGACGGGATTTCCTGAGACTGCAACAGGAAAACAAGGAACGCTCCGAGGCCCTGCGGAGGCAACAGCTGCTACAAGAACAGCAACTCCGAGAGCAGGAGGAATATAAGAGGCAGCTGCTGGCAGAGAGACAGAAACGCATTGAGCAGCAGAAAGAGCAGAGGAGACGACTGGAAGAGGTAGAGACGGTGTGGTCTTCCCTTGACTCTGCTTATTCTAAAAGAAAGCAGCCTCTGGTCCCCACCCATCTTCACAAAGAAAGCTCCCACTCACCCAGGCACAGCCATTCACAGCCTAAGGAAGAGGTGTTTGTCTCTAGTAAATAGCACCCCCATTCCTTCCACCCCCTCCTGTCCCTTTAAGGAAAAACTTTCTAATGCACAGAACTAGTCAGCAGTAGAATGGACTGACCTGGGAGATAATGAGTTTCCTTCACTAGATGTTTTCAGTCAGAGAGTAGATGACCCTTCATCAGGAACGTGGTGGAGAGAATTCTTTACAGATACAGGTACAAAAGGAAAGAGATAGGATCCAAATAAACAATTTAAAGAACGTTGGCAACCTTGGAGGGCAGAGACTCAGTTGAATGTTGAGGTCAAACGACAGTTTGAAAAGGACTAAAAAGTGAGTGGGAAATCAGTGGGGGGAGGGTGGGATTGGTTTTTTTAAAAGGCAGCAAGGTAGCACACTGAATTCTGGCCTTGGAGTCAGGAAGGCCTGAGTTCAGATGTGATATCAGACACTTAATAGCTCTGTGATACTGGGCAAGTCACTTAATATCTGTTAGCCCAAGTTACCTCCACTATAAAATGGGGAGAATAAATAGCACCTGCATCTCAGGGTCGTTGTGAGGGTCAATGAGATAATATTGGTAAAAGTACTTAGCACAGTGCCTGACAGATAATAGGCACTATATAAATACTATTTATTGTTTTTATTTCTATTTTATTCTGTTATTATCATTACTACTACTTTTATTATTATTTTTAAGTTTTATTTATTTATTTTGGGTTAAGTGACTTCCCAGGATCTCACAACTAGCAACTGTCTGAGGTGGGAGTTGAATTCAGGCCCTCCTGATTTCAGAGCTAGTGCTCTATCCCCTAGCTGCCCCTTTTATATTCTTTTTAAATTGTTTTATTGATTGGCTTTTTTAAGCAATCACTTTGTCTTCCCAGTGACTTCTTTCTTAATCCATAAGCATTTATTGAGCTCCTACTGTGTGCCAAGTCCAGGACTAGCCTCAGAGAATGCAGGTACAAAGAATGAAACAATCCCTATACTCAATGAGCTTGCGTTCTGTTGGGGGAGACAATAATTATCTGTGTATGAATATGTGTTCATGTGTGTATGTATACATATCTGTGTGTGTGTCTATATAATGAATGTATATATCATATGACTACATGCAGAATGTTATATGTAACTGTATGTAGGATAGTCTATCTGTATACAGTATAAACATGCACCAAGTAGTTAAGTACAAGGTTGTTTGGGAGGCAGAGCACTAGAAGTTGTGATTAGGAAGGGCTTCTTGGAAGAGATAATGCTATCTTGAAAGGCTTCTGTGAGACAGAGGTGAAAGTAGAGTGCATTCAAGGCATAAGCCAATGACTGGGGCCGAGACACCAAGATGGCAGGTGGAATATTGTGTGTAAGCAAGAGAGAAAAGTCCATTTTGATGAATTGTAAAGTGCAGAAAGGGGAGTGATGTCCAGTGAGGCTGGAAAGGTAAGACCAAGTTATAAAGGGATTTAAAGCTAAATAGAAGAGTTTTTTTTTTTATTCTAAAACTGATGAATAATCACTAGGATTCATTGAGTAGGAGAGGCACATGGTCACATCAGAGAAAAGACTTTGGACTTGGCAGTAAGATGTTTTTGGCAACCTTGGAGAGAGCAGTTTCAGTTGAGTGGAGTTGGAAGTGAGATTCCAGTGAGAAATATGAGATTAATGGAGGCTACAAGAATAAACATTTTTTTCAAGGAGTTTGGCTGAGAAAGAGGAGTGAGATACAGGATGATAGCTGGAGGGGATGGAAAGGTCTAATGAATTTTTTTTTTTTTTTTAAAGAATAAATGAGTCAGGGCAGCTAGGTGGCACAGTGGAGAGAGCAACAGCCCTGGAGTCAGGAGGACCTAAGTTCAAATTTGTCCTCAGACACAACACTCCCTAGCCGTGTGGCTCTGGGCAAGTCACTTAACCCCAATTGCCTCACCAAAAAAAAAAAAATAAGAAGAAGAATAAATGAATCTAGGACAAGTTTGAAGGCAGCAGGGAAACAACAAGTAGTAGACAGGGAGAGATTGAAGATTGAAGGGGGAGGGAAGGAATTAAGGTAGCAGTCTGCTGGAAAAGATGGATCATTATAAAAATTGTGGTTAGTTTCAATCACCAGAAAAGTTTTTATTGGGCACCTGTTATCTGTGCTGGACACTGAAGGATGGAAAAGGAGCATAAGATGTGCAGTTGATCTGGAAGAAGGTCAGGAGGTTTTAGTGACCTGCAAACTGAAACGAGTTAGTAATGTGATGTGGTAGGCCCCCCCCCCCAAAAAAAAAGGTAATGTGACTGTAGATTACATTAAAGAGAGATATTATGTTTAGGATTGGGAGGTGATGAGCCCTATTGTACTCTGCCCTGGTCAGACTACATCTAGAATATCGTATTCAATTCAGGCACCATAGTTCAGGGAGGATATTGATTAGCTGGAGAGCTTTCAGAGGAGGACGTCTGGTAGGAAGGACCCCGTGAAGATCATTTGCAAGAACTGGAATGTTTGGGTTGTAGAAGATTTAGTGGGAGGTATGATAGCTGTTAAGAACTTGTAGGACTGATGGAAGAGAATAGCAGCAGCTAGGTTTTGCACTGGATAGAGTGCTGGGCCTGGAGGTAGGAAAACTCATCTTCCTGAGTTCAAATCCAGCCTCAGACACTTTGTGACCCTGGGTAGCAAGTCACTTAACCTTGTTTGCCTCAGTTTGCTCATCTGTAAAATGAGCTGGAAAAGGAAATGGCAAATCACTCCAGTATCTTTGCCAGGAAAACCTCAAATGGAGTCACAGAGAGTCAGACACAACTGAAATGACTGAATAACAAAAAGGAATAGACATTTGGTTCTACTTAATAGGAATTGGTGAGAAAAACTTCTTAACAATTGAAGGTGTCTAAAAGTTTAATGGAGTGCCTCACAATATAGTGAGTTCTATAAGCATAAGATCAGAGACTTTCTCCCTTTCTTCCTATTCCGCTGCTTGTCACAGTGCCTTGTATAGCCTTAATATATGCTTGCTGACTTGACTTAACTTTAAGCAAAAGCTGGATCTGTTTTTGGGTGTGTCCTGGGAAGATTCTTACTTAGATATTGGTTAGACTGGATTATTTGTAAGTTCCCTTTCCAATTCTGGGGATGCTTTGATTTTAGATGGATTAGGCCTGATGACCTCTGAGTTCCCTTCCAGCTCTATGATTGATTGTTTGTGTGACTGTTCACTTGCTAATAAGGTTTTCAAAAGCACTTTCCATATTGGTCATTGTCCTAGAGATGATGCATTGGATTTTAAAGAGCATTAGTAGCCTTTTTCCCCTTATGACTCAGCTAGATCCTAGCCTGTATGCTCTGTTGTCTTGAACTTGGACTTTTTAATAGGAAAAATTGTACTGTAGTTGTGCTGCCCACGAACCTAAATTTTATAGGCATTCAAAAATAAGGGTTACTGGATTCAATTTGGGGGCTAGTTATAGCAATCAGTTCACATTTATATCATTACTTTTTTTGCAGTCAGCAAAACCCTGACTCGTGAACCTAGGGCAAGTCCCTAATTCTCTCTCAGCATCAGTTTCTTCATCTGTAAAATCGGGATAATAAATAGCACCTCCCTCATTTGTTATGAGGATCAAGTAAGATAACACATTTAAAGCATTTTTTAAACCTTGAAGCTCTGTGTAAATGCTTGCTCTTAGTATTGTTTTTGCTGTTGTTAACATCATTATGGTTATCATCTTGAGTGCAGAGGAATATCAGCCCAGAGATTAATCTTTTGCACACCTTTTTGCCAAAAATTTCATACATGGCCACAGCAAGGTCATGACTTAATGTAGCTTTTATTTTGTGTTTGTTTGATGAAGTTTTTAGAAGTTGTAATAATTTTTCCCTTAATATCCCACAGTAACCTTCAGTAGATATAGAGGCAACAGGTAGTTAAGTGATTTGCCCTCATTGCACATGTGAACATCACATCTGACCAACATTAAAACTGAGTTTTCTGAGATTCTGAGTATATATTTAGGTCGTTGCTTTGTGTCCTCGGCCTGATTGAAGAATCATTGAATTCAGGGCAGCTAGGTGGCACAGTGGGTAGAGCACCGGCCCTCGAGTCAGGAGGGCCTGAGTTCAAATCTGGCCTCAGACAATATAATATTTATTAGCTGTATGACTCAGGGCAAGTCACTTAACCCCAATTGCCTCACACACAAAAAAGAACCATTGAATTCCTCATGTGGTCATCAACATTATCTGTCAGGAGATATGATTTTAGTGAAGATTCGGGTTAGATAGCACCAATGCTAGGCCTGGAGTAGGGAAGACCCGGCTGAATTAAAATCTGGTCTCAGACTCTAGCTGTGTGATCCTGGGCAAGTCACTTACCCTTAGTTTTTTCATCTATTAAGTGAAGATGATAATAGCATCAATCTCCTAGAGTTGTTGTAAAGATCAAATGATATAACATGTGTAAAGTGTTTTGCAAAACCTTAACGTGCTATATAAATACCAACTTTCATCATCATCATCCCATCATGACTGTCCTTTCCTGGGAACTCTCCTTTACTTTAGCTTGGAATATAGTGTCCTTCAGGATTTGAAGCCGTAGAAAATGTTGGGATGCTGTATATTGCCTGTCTCATAGTAGATATACCTTACTTACCATGATGAGAAAGAGGGGGACAAGAGAAGGAGAAAGGAAGAAGAGAAGAGCCTGACACCAAGGGCTATTGAAGAGAAGAGGAGAAGGCTTAGTGACTGTGAAGTTTGGTTCCCAAATATCTGGGAATCTTAGAGCAAAGACATGGGAGAAGAGAGGTTGTATGATGGATTCACATGCCTCAGTTGGCCATGTCTCTCATGGCATGCACCACTTTGGTACCATGAAGTAACTAAAGGAGTTTGATGTTCTGGGCCAACAATGACTGTAGTAGGATTTCAGGGACAAGGAAGAATCAAGAAGCCTTATCAATCCAGCCTTTCAGATATCTCCTGTCTGTTTGCTGGTATTTGGAACTCTTTCAGAGGAGACTGATTCTTTCATTTAACAATTAGAGATAAGAAGCCCAAACTTGCAAGCACGTAGAAGAATTCATACATTTCCCTTTTGTAAATTTCAAAGTATAAATGATGAAACCTCATTCTTCCTTGTTTGGTTCGTATATGAAATGGCCTAAAGTGAGGGAGAGGTTTGCCACTCCAGAAGGCTAAGGTTGGAACATAAAGTTTTGCCAAAGCAGATCTTTCTCTTTGATCTTAATGTGGCCAAATAGAAACTGTGGACAAGCACTAAGTAGGAACTATTGTCTCTGGTCTGGTACCTCTCCAGTTTTTAAATATTTTGGACAGTACCTCTGTGATTACATCTGCAGGCTCCTTTAGCACTCTGAGATGTAATTCATGCTGGTCCTTTCTCCGTAACTCCTCACCTACCTGGGGCTGAAATCTCCTCTTCATACTCTTTTTTGTCTTCACATGTTTATCTTTTTGCTGGAAAAGTAAACTAGAAGTATACTAGAACATCTACTGTCTCTTTGTCCTTGATTACCATTTCATTATATGTCCAGTTATAGGGCCTACTCCTTTCTTATTCCTAATATAAATAAGTTTGTTTGGTTGTCCATAGTGTTTTTCAGGACAATCACCTCATTTTGAACTTAGAGCCTTCCTTCCTGTCAGTATTTTGGTTGTTTCCTGCTAGTCTCTTGTATTCGTATTTGCTTGTATGTAAAAAAGCACCTATGTGGTCACACCTGTTCCTTTAGACATCTCCCTTTACTGGGATTTATTTGCAATTAGCAGAATTTTATTTTGTTTCTTTAGAATCTATTCCCATACCTTGAGCTATAATCCATTTCATAATTCTTGGTCATGGAATCCTATTGATTTTCTAAACTTTTTTTGAAATTTGTTTCTCTAAAGCCTATGAGAGATACTGCTATAATGAAAATGTAGTCAGGGTCTCTGAATTTGAATTCTGACTCCACTACCTTGACATCTGTGTGACCTTGGACAAGTTACTTAATCTCTCTGAGTTTTGAATATCTCATTCTTTAACTGAGAGGGTTTGGACTAGGTAGCCTTTACCTATAGCAGCTTCTACCCCCAAGTCTATGATTCTCCATCCAGTGTTCTTATTCCTAGCTTCAACAAACTAAAAGATGACTATCGTGCCCTGCCAGGGCATCAGTGACTCACAAATGCAGAATTGTTATGTTTTAGGTGGGGGGAAAACCCCATAAAACAAAAAAAAAAACCAAAATGTTTCTAGAAATAGAAGAGAAGAAAAGGAATCTGGTATGGAAAGTGGGTTGGCATGAAGTTTAATTGTAGAACTTGAAGAATTGAAAGTTTTAAATAAGTAATGATAATAAAATGTGCCTAATACTTACTGTGTATTTCTTGGCTCTAAGAGTCCTGGAAGGAAGGAACCATGGATGAACTCCCTCACCTCCCCCAAAGGATTTTTAAACAATATTTTTATGCCTTTTAAAGTAGTAAGAAATATTTTCCTCATAGATTCCTTTTTCTTTACCCTCAGCCACTTATAAAAAATCCTTTGTTTTGCAGTCTGTTTGGTATCTTTCATTTGGAGTACATGCAAGTATGATTTTTAATATGCACTCAAGTCATAAAACCATGAAGCATATCAGGTGGTCACACAGCATATTCCCTTGAATCCAGGCAAGGCATTGCCTGAACTATTTTACACAGATGTTGTCTATCTTGTTTAACATCTGGGATAGAAATTCTGTGATCTCCCTTGATAGCCTGTTCTAGTTTTTAGTCACCTTTATTACTGAACTGTCCTCTTGTTTAATCATTTGTGAAGGTGGAGAACAGTTGACTTTTGGGAGAAGCAAAAGAACCCCTTCTTTTCCTGCCATTATTAAAGTACCTAATGTAAAAGCCCAAAACCCAGTCTTTACTAGGTTTTGATGTTGTTGTTTGTCCTTCGTGCTCAACAAGGACCAAAATGACATCATGATGTCAAGGTCAATGTACAGCGTGTCTGGGTATGGCGGATCAAACCAGTATGAGCTCAGAAGGCTCTGCCACAGTTCAGATACGTGTGACCATTTGGGAGAGAGATGTCTCTAAATTTGCACATCTCATGTTTCTTTTGAGCTTCTGCATGTCTGCTTTGTTCATAGAGGTTTTGATGTGCATGTACAGAAACATGACCCCATATATCTGTGAAGAAGCCAGAATCCAAACAGGCCACCCTTTTAAATAGAATCAGTCATATATTTAAAGTTATTCGCCTTTTAAAAGCCCATGAAAATTAAGTAGGAAATGTTTCAAATGAACTACATTTTTCCCCCAATTTACTTATTTATTTTAAGTTTGCAACATTCACTTCCACAAGATTTTGAGTTCCAAATTTTCTCCTCATGTCTTCCCTCCCCCCACCCCATGACGGCATGCATTCTGATTACCCCTTCCCCCAATTTACCCTCCTTTCTTCCACTTTCCCCCTCCCCACACCTTCTCTCATCCCCTTCACCTTCTGTTTTCCTGTAGGGTAAGATGGATTTCTATAGCCCATTGCCTGTGTGTCTTATTTCCCAGTTGCATGTAAAAACACTTCTTAACATTCATTTTTAAAACTTTGAGTTTCAAATTCTTTCTCTTTCTCCCTCCCTACCCACCCTCATTGAGAAGGCAAGCAATTCGATATGTGTAGTCACACAGAACTCTTCCATAATAGTCATGTTGTAAAAGACTAACTATATTTCCCTCCATCCTATCCTGGCCCCTGTTTAT
>NW_020954583.1:18247058-18247167 GCF_900497805.2 Vombatus ursinus
TCTTTTCTCTCCTCTGACCCTGTCCCTCCTCAAAAGTGTTTGCTTCTGATTACCCTCTCCCACAATCTGTCCTCCCTGTCTTATCCCCCCCCCCCCACTTTCCTGGAGA
>NW_020954583.1:18247209-18280429 GCF_900497805.2 Vombatus ursinus
AGATAGATTTCCATACCCAATTGAGTGTGTATGTTATTCCCTCCTTAAGCCAAGTCTGATGAGAGTAAAGTTCACTCATTCCCTCTCACCTTTACCCTCTTCCCCTCCACTGTAAAAGCTTTTTCTTGCCTCTTTTATGTGAGATTTACCCCATTCTACCTGTCCCTTTCTTCTTCTCCCAATACATTCCTCTCTCTTACCCCTTAATTTTATTTTTAGATATCATACCCTCATATTCAACTTACCCTGTGCCCTCTGTCTATATATATATTCCCTCCAGCTACCTTAATAATGACAGAGGTCTCATGAGTTACAAATACCATCTTTCCATGTAGGAATGGAAACAGTTCAACTTTAATGAGGCCCTTATGAGTTCTCTTTCCTGTTGACCTTTTCATACTTTTCTTGAGTCTTCAATTTTTTCCCCCTCATAGATTATATTACGTTTTGGTGGGTAGGTGATCTTGGTTTCAATCCTAGCTCATTTGACCTCCAGAATATCATATACCAAGCCCTCTGATTCCTTAATGTAGCAGCTACTAAATCTTGTGTTATCCTGATTATTTCCACAATACTTGAATTGTTTCTTTTTGGCTGGTTGCAGTATTTTCTCCTTGACCTGGGCACTTTGAGATTTGGCTACAATATTTCTAGGAGTTTTCCTTTTGGGATCTCTTTCAGGAGGTGATTGGTGGATTCTTTCAATTTCTATTTTACCCTCTGGTTCTAGAATATCAGGGCAGTTTTCCTTGATAATTTCTTGGAAAATGATGTCTAGGCTCTTTTTTTGATCATGGCTTTCAGGTAGTGCAATAATTTTTAAATTCTCTCTCTTGGATTTATTTTCCAGGTTAGTTGTTTTTCCAGTGAGATATTTCACAGTGTCTTCTATTTTTTCATTCTTTTGGTTTTGTTTTATAATTTTTTTGATTTCTCATAGAGTCATTAGCTTCCATTTACTCCATTCTAATTTTTAAGAAATTATTTTCTTCAGTGGGCTTTTGGACCGCCTTTTCTATTTGGCCTATTCTACTTTTTAAGGCATTCTTCTTCTCATTGGCTTTTTGGACCTCGTTTGCCATTTGGTTTAGTCTATTTTTTAAGGTATTATTTTCTTCAGTAGTTTTTGGGTCTCCTTTAGCAATTTGTTGACTTATTTTTTATGATTTTCTTGCATATGTTCATTTCTCTTCCCAATTTTTCCTCTACTTCTCTTAATTGATTTTCAAAATGCTTTTTGAGCTCTTCCATGGCCTGAGACCAATTCACATTTTTCTTGGAAGCTTTGTATGTAGGAGCTTTGACTTTGTTGTCATCTTCTGATTGTATGTTTTGACCTTCCTTGTCACCGAAGTAAGATGCTGTAGCCTGAGTTTTTTTCTGCTGTTTGCTCATTTTCCCAGCCAATTACTGGACTTTCAACTCTTTGTTAAGGTAGGGCTCTGCTTCCAGTGTGGAGGGCGTACTGACTCAAGCTTCAGGGGTTTTGTGTAGCTGTTTTCAGAGACACTTCTAGGGACCTGTAAGTTTTCAGTTCTTCCAAGGTGGTATGATAAGGGGTGAGGTGTTTACTCCTCTCCTGGTGTATGAGTGACTACAAGCACTCTTTTCTGCCCTGGAACTGTGAGGAGGGTTCCCTCTCCATTGCTGCCACAAGCTCTACTATGCCAGTGTTCCTCCCTGCCCTAGGAGTATGGGCAAAGAAGCAGAATCCTGCCTCAGTGCCAGCGAAGAGACCCCTGTAATCTTCTGATGAGTTGTTCAATCCCCTCACCATCTGTGAGCTGTGAGCTCTGGAAGCAGCCCCTATCACCGCCACCACCCCCGCTACCGCCCTGGGGGCACTGTGCTCCTGTCTTACCCATGTCCAACAGACCTTTTCCACTGACCTTCTAAGTTGTCTTTGGCATTTGTGGGTTGAGAAGTTTGAAAACCTCCACAGATGCCCTTGATTCAGTCCCCTGAGGCCTGCTCAGGGTTTGCTGGGGCTTGGTCTGTGCTGGTGCAGACTGTGCTCCTCTCCCTGCCTGGTGCAACAGACCTTTCCCATGGACCATCCAGGTTGTCTTGGGCTGGAAATTTGTTTCACTCTGTCTTTCTGTGGTTTCTACTGCTCCAGAATTTGTCATTTTTTACAGGGGTTTAGAGGAGAGCTCAAATGAGTCCCTGCTCTTACTGTGCCATCTTGGCTCCACTAATCACGAACTACATTTTTAAAGAGAATAGTATTATGTAACAGAATAACTTTTGGAGTCTTGTTATGAAAGAACCCTTTTAAAATATAAGACCAAGAAGAGAACTTAATGGCCTAGAAAATAGTTGGAATAGTATTTACCTATTCTCACAGGATGGATTACATCAGATTGAGGTCTAAGAAGGCAGCAATTTCTTGCAAATAGATCTTCACTGGGCATGATGGAGTCCTCGTGCTGCTTTTGGAAAAGTATCTATTAGTCCTGGTGATGTTTGAGCACTTAGCCCTAAACAGTGGCCCATGCTTCTTTTCTTCTCCATTAGGACAAAGTTAGCCTTTCCAACTGAAAGTTTCTGCAGTATGGAATCCCGTCCATGGCAGCGAGTAACAGGCCATCCTGGGTAATGGCAGAAAGCCACGTTTTCTTTCAGAACCCTCAGAATGACAGCGTTTCTGGCTCTGACTCTAGCTCTTGTTTAGGCTCCAATTCAAGTCTGACATCTCCCTGGAAGATTCAGTACCAGCTATAGCAACTACAGCAACAGAGACAGATGAGCAGGGGACAAGTGAGAGGGAGTTAGTTTGCTTTGAAAATCAAAGCAATTTCAGTAACCTCAAATTGTATTATGAAAATGTCAAGGTAGGTCGGTGGCAGACTATCATGAGTCACTCTTAATTGAAGAGTATCTGTGCAGTCTTTGTTGGTAATCTAGTGTCTGGTTAGGTGCTTTGTTTCTGGAATCATAGAATCTTAGAGCTGGAATTTCAGGAATCATAGAAATCTTGAAGCTCATCCTGTCCAATCTTCCAACCTGCAGCAAGAATCCCTTCTTCTTTCTGAATACAGTCAGCCAGCTCTGGCTGTAGTACTCCAGGTGATGAGGAGTTCATAAACACTCAGAGCAGCCCATCCTATTGTTAGACAAGTCAAATCATCACACATTTATTAAGCATTTCCTTTGTTCCAGGTACTGTGCTAATCTCTGTGGATATGAAGAAAGGCAAAAACAGGTTGTTCTTTCTTGGCTCTGGGCCACATGGTACCTGAATATTGTTGGGCGAGCCATCTAACCATTATTGAAAAATGAAAAGGTTGGCCTTGAGTCCAAACAACCATTCCGGTCCCTTAGAGCTCTAAATCTGTGACTTGGTGATGCTTTTATGGAATTAAAATACCAGCCTTTAGGCATTTCCCTGTAATTGATTATTTAACCTAATGTTATCAAACTCAAATAGAAAACAGGGGCCGCTGAACTGTACATAAGGATTCCTGTAGGCCGCATACCAATTTAGTTTTAAAATGTGATCTTTATCTATGTTTTATTACAGTTTTATTTATTTTGTTAAATATTTCTCAGTTACATTTCAGCCTGGTTCAGGTAGCACTCAAGAGTGGTTGTATCTTTGATGCCTCTAGTTAACCAAACAGGAAATATTTATTAACCCTTGATTATATGCTAGGCAGTGTTTAAGGCTCTGAGTATTCAAAGACAAAAACACCTCTTATTCTTAAGGAACTTAAATTCTTTCTCCATATCAGTGCTAGGTAATGGAGGAAAACTCTCAATTCCTCTCTCCCTCTCCTTCTCCCCTCTTGTCCCTCTCTTCCCCTCCCTCCCCTCCTCTCTTTCTTCCTCTCATCTCTCCCTTTCTCCTTCCCTTTTATCCATTCCTCATTGAACAGTAAACAGTGAAATATTTGGTGCCTGGCGTCCCATACTTGAAAAGCACATAGGTTAAGCTGGTTGCCGACAACAGGAGGATGGAGGTTGTTGAAGGGAAACTCCCGGCTTTGTGTACTTTGGCATGTGGATAATAGCCCAGTTGTGCTTACAGATTTGGTTTTGGAACTTAGACTAGTGTCTTACTTTTCTTGTTTCCCTTTCCTTGGAAGTCAGAGGTCAGGGGTGGGGCAAAAGGAGAACTGAGGTAAAAGTATTCTACTAGTTGAGCTGTGAAAATAAATAAAGGGGGAAAGGTATCATTTTGCTTTTGAGAGCTGGGATTAGAACATGAGTCAATATGATTTTTAGGTTAGGAGGAGAAGGCTGGGTTTCTTGCCGTAAATTAATTCTACACTCAAATTTTCCCTCAAAGTATGCATGCATGAATAAATTCCAGGGCATAATTTACACAGTTGCTTAAAACTTTCCTAGAATGAATAGTCATGAATTGCTCAATGATAATCACTTACATAGTGCTTTAAGGTTTGCAAAATGCTTTATAGATACTAACTCATTTGATCCTCACAGTGAAAAGGTAGGTAAGCTTAATTAATTATTCCCATTTTCCAGATAAGGAAACTGGGTCACACAGCTGGTTAAGTGTCTGAGACCAGATTTGAACTAAGGAAGATAAGTCGTCCTGACTCCAGGTCCCTTTCTCATATATACCTTAAATTTGCCAGTGCCAACCAAGTCATATTGGTTAGTCTTGCTAGTGAAATTGAGGATTTAAAATCTTCTTTCCTCTAAGCTATTGTGTCATGGCAGAACCAGTATTTGAACCCAGATCTTCTCCAAACCCAATTCTCTTAAAATATATCCTGAAACTAAACTTGTTCCTAAGCAACAGTGTATCTAGCAGTGGATGCATTTATTGTCCTGTCTGCATTTCTACCATGGTGGTAATCCTCTCAATAGTATTCTAAATTTGAACCCGATCTGGACCAAAATTTCCACCCAGAAAGAACCACTAAGCAAGTCCAGTAATGACAAGTAACAATAGGTTCCATGTAGTCACCATCCAGAGAGGTATATAAGAGCCACCATGTGTTTCAAAAGTCTCACTTAAGTAGTAAAGACAGTTCAAATTTGATGCCCTTGTATTCTCTACTCTAAGGCAGTCCACCGGACCAAGAGCCACTGTGGAGGTCCAGTTTGCCCCAAGATTTGAGGCAGTATTGAAAAGAGTATATGTGTCTCCAGGAACCTGGAGAGATAGGAGATGAGCACTACAGGAGTGTTATAATTAAGGAGTGCAAATGAGGATGACTTTTTGAAGAAGTGTTTTTTTAAGGTTTTCAAGATTTTTCCCCCTAGTAGTTGACCCTGCTGATTGTGCTTGAGTTGTTTACACATTCTCACATCTTCCCTCCTGTGTTATCCAGCATTTGTGAAAAGGTTAATTGAAGTTACAGGTGTCATTTGTGACTGTGAACGTGCTAACTGGGCATGGCAGTGATCAAACTGATCTCCTTTGATCCCCATATTACTACATAAGCAAAAACCAGCTTGAAAGAACCAAATGCCTACCCATGTAATTTACCTTAATTCTGCAGCAACAAAGAAGAGAGCGTGAGGCTAGAAGGCAACAGGAGCGTGAGCAGAGGAGGAGAGAACAAGAGGAGAAGAGGCGCCTTGAGGACTTGGAGAGAAGACGGAAAGAAGAGGAAGAGAGAAGAAGGGCAGAAGAAGAGAAGAGGAGAGTGGAGAGGGAGCAGGTGAGTCCATGAAAGAAGGTGACAGTACTTTTATTTTTGAGGAGTGAAAGAGGTTTGATTTTATTTTTTTCAGTAGGGGAGAAAGTCATTTTGTTTTTCTTGGAAAATTACTCATAAATACAATATAAAGCTACATGAGAATTATAGTGACCTTATTCAAGTTGAGTGGTAATATAGTAGCAATATAGTAGTACAGTAATATAGTAGTAAATAGTAATTTACTTTAGAAAAGATACCTGAAAATAGCCTTTAGTAAATCAAGATTATGACTATAGTTAATTATTAACTCTACCCTTTTGGCTTAATTATAATGGACCCTTTGTTGCATTGAAAGATTACTGATTAAAAAAAGAAGTTGGCAAAAGGTTTCAGAAATCAGTAGTAGCAAATTGGATGTTATGGTGAGTGCACGTGTAGGATGATTGACAAGATCGTATAATAAGAGGAGGTAAAAGCAAATTTTCCTCTTTTTTTTTCAAGTCATTTTTTAGCCATTGCATTTTATTGAGGTCAGCTAATGATTATATTTAGAAATGACCATTAATTCTGAAACACGTGTAGGCACAATAATTTGACTGTGATTGATCTGTTTGTTAAGGTATATATTTGTTTTCTATTACAGAATTTTATTAGTTTGAAATAGATCACTAACATTATGTCCCTCATTTTTTGTCTATTAACTTCCTTTGCTTTTATAATTGCCTTTTGAAAAAAGAGAAGAGATAGTTTAAATATTGTTCTAAACTCTCATTTGGAATACTTACCCAGCCTAATTGTGTCTTTCAAATTTGCTTATTCAATTGCTCTTCTTGTTTACTAAACTTAAATGCCTCAAGTTTTGTAAGAGTTGGGTTTGCATGCATATCCGATTGCACTTTTATTCACTCATTCATTCATTCCACACATATTTAGTAAAAACCTATTTGTGCATGTGAATCTTGAAGCTTAAATTCACTGTTGTCCTTCATCGTGCTTGAAGTTGGTGACTAGTTCGTAGTATTTTTTTTTAAGTGTGCATTTGTTTTGAAATGTCATAGTTAAATTTGGAATTAGGAGCTTTAAAGAATTAAACCACATAAGCTTTCTGATCATTTCAGTTGTTTGAGAGATTGATTGGCTGCTGTATTCTAGACAGGAATACTTACAAACTAACATTAATTTAAATGAAGATACAGGGCTAGAAGTGGTCTGTTAGTGGTACTTATATTTTGTGAATTTACACATTTTGTACCCCAACTTATAAAGAAGAAAAGTTTTTTAAAAATCTATCACTTTCGTGATGCTTTTCTCTTCTAACACAAAAATTAGTATGATGGCCTTGCTATAAGGAGCATGCTTTGTGTACGTATGTGTTTGTGTGTGTAAATTTGTCTTCTGTGCAGTGGGTGAATACGTAGGATTTGTGCAAAGTTTGAACAGGATTTTTTTTTAATTGTTTGAGGTGATAAGGAACAGATGACTGAATTTCTTGTCAAAAGACGATGCCGTTTTAAATCTGTGTAGATCAGAGAATAAAGTTAGTTTGATGTCAAAATTTAGTTGTGTATGTTTGCCATTGCCAATGGCAGTGGTAAGCCTTAGTAGGATCTGCTTTCAGGTGATGAGGATTTGATGGATACATAAATTAGGGATGTAGAGGACAGGTCAGAGTTGATGTGTTTCAGCCAGCTTCTTTAGGGAAAATGACATCAGTGTACTCCATTTGTATTTGCTGTATCAGATTAGACTTCATAAGGAAGTTTATGTACAGTAAACTCTGTCACATAGCCCTTCACCAGCCAAAATTCATAGCTAACCCATTCTTTTGTTAAGCTACTTTATGATTACAGCTATGAAAACACAGCATGCGGGAAAGTGGTCTCAAGAGATAAAAGTTCACAAAATGGGAGTGTTTTCCCATGAAAAGAATTCATATGGGCTTTGGAATGACTCTTTCCTATCCCCTTACCCTCCTCCCCAGCTACTTATACCCATTGTCTCATTTAGAAAAGGGATTATAGAATGATCTATATTTTTAAAAGTGCTTTCAGATTCTTCATCTGTAAAATGATGGGGAATACATGACCTCTAAGGTCCCCATAAAATCTTTAAGTCTATGATCCCGGGATACGATATTTTATCTCATTTGAAGCTCACAAAATTATTCTGTGAGTTAAATAGGGTAGGTACTATTAGTCATTCTCATATGAAAAAACAGCCAGAGAAGTTAAATGGCATGCCATACAAGGTGTCATTGGTGAAGTTGAAATAGTAATCCAGGTCTCTGATTCTCAGTGCACTAATGTTTTCATTATAGCGTGACAGTGCCTGGACTTGCAACACCGAGATAGGCATTTCAGCATTTTAAAAACACATTTTTGAGGTGTTTAGCAGTTTTCATTATTTAATGGCTTTCCTTGTCAAAAAAACAAAAACAAAACAAAGAGGGTCACTGAAGACCTGCTTTTATTGTTTTATAAATAGCATTGAGATTAAAATTGCAGAGCTGATGGCTTTTATTTATATTTGTTGAAGTCCTTGCAGGTGATTTCAGAATCATCCAGGAAAGATACAGATATGATCAGAAGTGTTTAACTGCTGTGTTTTTGTTGTATGCCTTTAAAATGAATAATCTCTGCATGGTATATATGTTAACTCTATTAACCAGAGGTTTTGATTAACCAGAACACCCCCAGTTTCCCGACTATACCAGATAATCAGGAGCTTGCTGTACTTATAAATGGAATTCTTGCTCTTCTAAAGTCCATCATTCATGTCTCATCTGGATGCTCACATGTGTATACAAATACACTGTGTTACATGTATCACTAGATTATGTGTCCCTATTTAATCATCTAAATAGGATTTTTTTTTCTCATCTTAAGAGTCTAAGGCCTTTATGGAATGGTTTTTTTCAGGCATCTATCCCTAAGTGAACTGTTGCCAAAGATGTTTGGGGAAAATAGCCCTTGGTGTTTTCCACTCAGGTGGTTCTGATGCATTCCTTTTGAATAAATTGATTGCTGGGTAATTTCTATGTGACAGGAGTATATCAGGCGACAGCTAGAAGAGGAGCAGCGGCACTTGGAAATCCTTCAGCAGCAGCTGCTCCAGGAGCAGGCCATGTTACTGGTAACGCACTGTATCTGTTTTGTTCCATAGCTTTAGGGTTCATTTATCCTACCAGGCCCAGGATTCCCCCCCTCCCCCCATCTTCAGTTGGGCACAGCTGCGCTCACTGTATGAACAATGGAGTTGGATTAAATGGCCATTTCTGTTAGTGTAGTGGGCTGACAGGCACAACACTGAGAGGAGGACTCTGGTCACACTGCTTTGTGCACATCCAGAGGAGGGCTTTATTTATTTATTTACTTCAGTAAGTTGAACTGTTCTGGTTTTGGTGGTCGAGTTTTTTGTTTTTTGTTTTGTTTGGTTTTGGGGTATTTTTTTTGTTTTGTTTTGTTTGGTTTTGTTTTTGCGCAGACCTTGGCATTCATCGAAAGAACTTAATGCTCCGGATTCCAAGCACATACCACATAAAGTTAACTGGGGGCATTGGTTTAGTATTGTTACATATGCAGTCTTTGTTCTAAAAACATCACATCTTTATTGAAATCAATATCTTTAGAGGGGAATAAAGCCAGTTTGGTCCTAACAATCCAATAATTATTATGGTTAGCAACATTCTATCAGGTTTTCCTACAGGTACCATGCCATATAAAAATCCCTGTCTTTTGCTGCACAAAAAAGAAATACATAAAAGGAGAGAAAAAAAAATAGGTGGTCTATTTTCCCTCCAGGGACTTGATAGATTAACAACATAGTGTGGCTTTGATCATTCTCTCCTTCCTAAAGGAATACAGATGGCGGGAAATGGAAGAACACCGGCAGGCAGAGAGGCTCCAGAGGCAGTTACAGCAGGAGCAAGCGTATCTCCTGTCCTTACAGCATGACCATAGGAGGCATCACCAACAGCAGCAGCAGCAGCAGCAGCAGCAGCAGCAGCAGCAGCAGCAAGAAAGAAACAAACAGAGCTATCACCCCCCTGAAACTAAACCTCACTATGAACCTGCCGAAAGAGCTCGAGAGGTAACTGTCTCTTGGTGGCTGGAGTGATCTGTCACAGGTCACACGGCTAGTAAGGAACAAAGCCAACATTCTTTCCAGGACACTGTGCTGCTGCCTCAGTGGCAAGTTTCAGTTGTAAGGTAAATTAAAGGTCAGAGAGACGAAGAGACAGACAAACTAAATGTGAAATGGGAATGATGTAGCCAAATTATCCTTAGATTTTTTTTTAATTGAGAGTTTGAATAAATTTGTTTTTATAAACCCCTTCTAAGAGGGATGGGGGTGGGGAGAAGAACACCTAGGATGTGTTACAGGTATGTTGCTTGGCTTTTTAGCTGATAGGCTTGGAGTTACAGATTACCACACAGCATTTCAAGGATAGGGAAATTTAGCCATGTGATATATGCTTTATGAGTTTTTCAGATAGTCCTAATCCTATGAGATAATGAGCTAATCCTTGAGTATTAGATAATACAGAAAGAAGGCACTAGTCTTAGAATTGACTCAAGGAGATAACATTTGCAGTGTACTTTTTCTCATGGAGACCAAGTCCATAATCTCACAAAAACATACCAAACTCCTTAATTATCTGTTTAGACTCTCTGGGTCTATAACCAGTGATAGCTCTGCTGGTTTTTAGAGAACTGTGAAAAAAGACATGTTTGTTATTTTGCGATTTTTTTTCCTAGCAGAATATGCAAAATGATTTTCTTTGAAATGTGCTTTAGTTTCAGCTGACCATGAAAATTATTTTTGGCTACCTTGTACTAACAAACCTCAGCAGTCTTCACTTTTTCGTCTTAAAAAAGTGTTTTCATTTTCCTAAAGCAAATCCTAATGCTGCTTTTTATTTTGCTGCCTTTCAGCTCTGTCTTTTCTAATAGACAAGGACAGTTAAAGAGACCTCATGAAAGGCCGAAGACTTAGAGGCCCCTATGAGTATTTTAACTCTAGTTCACTAACAGTGAGTTATGTCTTCTATGCAGGTGGAAGATAGATTTAGGAAAACTAACCAAGGCTCCCCTGAAGCACAGTCTAAGCAGACAGGCAAAGTATTGGAGCCACCAGTGCCTTCAAGATCAGAGTCTTTTTCCAATGGCAACTCCGAGTCGGTACACCCTGCACTCCAGAGACCAGTGGAACCACAGGTAGCAGCAGGAAATATGGTTGGGTCAGGGGGACCTATTTGGTTGTCTCACCATGCTCAAGGACTGCCCTCTGTATTGAAATGGAATGGATGGAATGTTTTCACTGTCACTTAGAGAGTTTGAAGATGAGCAGGAGAGTTGTTTAAAAAAAGAGGTACAAAAAAAATTATAAAATAAAATGAAAAAAATTAAAAAGGAGATACACATGATTGGGGGAGGTGCTTCTTTAAAAAGAACCCTGCTAGTTGCCAACATTTATATAACAAATAGTTATTAAACACTTGTTGCACGTTAGGCCGTCACTGTGCAGGATACTCATATAGGGGACATAAGAAATAATAACCATAAGCTCTTTATTGAGCTTATAGTCTAGTAGGGGAGATGAGACTTGGATATGAATTAGTGAAATACAAAGCACATTGTTGAAAGTTCATCAGAGAGATACCAAAGCTTGTGTTCAGTAAGATTGTTTCTGGCTGCAGAGGACTAAGAATGGCCTGGGGGAGGAGATAACATTTGAAATGAACCTTGAAACAAGGACATATAGGATTTGGATAGGCAAGCCAGGAGAGAAGAGACTAAAAGCAGTATGATCAAAGACAGGGAGACGGGGAGTTTGGGGTTGAGTTCCAGGAATGTTAATACTTCACTTTGCCTGGAATGAAGTTTTTGAAGGGGAATAGTGAAAATAAGATTAGAAAACTTGGGCTGTGTCTAAATCAGAAAGGCACTTTAATGGTAGTATCAGTTGAAATTTAGGTTTCATTTTAAGGTATTCGAGGTACTTTATAAATATATATATTCCTTGTTTGACTCTCACAGCAGCCTGGAGAGGGAATTTTTATCATTTATAAATGAGAAAAACAGCTGCGTGACCCTTAACCTTTTTCAGTCTCATTTTCCTCATCTGTAAAATGATCAGAGTTGGACTCAGTGACCATTGTGGTTCCTTTTGGCTCCACTCTGTGATCTTATGAGCATGAGAGAGGTAAAGGGATTTACCTGGAGTTACACAGCCAGTCATTGGGTCAGAGGCAGGATTCAAGGAGTCTGAACTTTATTTAGTGGGTAGTGGGAAGCCACCAAGGGGTCAAAGTTGTGCTCTGGGGGCAGATAGGTGATATAGTAGATAAAGCACTGGCCCTGGAGTCAGGGGGACCTAAATTCAAATCTGACTTCAGACACTTAATAGCTCTGTGACCCTGGGCAAGTCATTTAACCCCAATTGCCTTCCCCCTACCCCCCCCCCCCCAAAAAAAAGAAGAAGAAGAAGAAGAAAGAAAAAAAAATACTGCTGGCAGCAGCATCCAGGATGGATCGAAGATAGGAGAGTCTCGAAGTAGGAAGAACAGATAGAAGCTTTTATCACGGTAGTCCAGGCTATAGGAAATGGGGTCCTTTAATAGTGTGGCAGCAGTGAGAATGGAAGCAGGGAAGAGGATGGGTATGACAAATAAGACATAAGTAGAAACAGTCAGATTTAGTAGCTGTTTGGTTGAGAGATGAGCTTATGATGACCCTAATGTTTCAAGCTTGGGAGTTTGTCATTGATGGAAATAATGAAGTCAAGAGAAGCAGCAGCTTGTATTACATTTTATTATCTTTACTGTAAAGGTCTAGAACAAGAGATTTCTTCCTGTATCTTGCCTTTGCTTTTGAAGCTGAAGCAATGCCCACCTGTCTCAGGCCTGTGATCCCGCTGCCTGCTTTGCAAATGCTACGGCTGGATATCTGTTTGCCAACAATGCTTGTGCATCATTTGTCCAAGTTGGGTTGTGGGGAGGAGGGGAGGATGGATACTAACTGATATGGGGAGCCCACAACTCACCCTGCATTGAATGAAATGCAAAAAAAAAAAAAACAAACCCTTTTTGAAGCCCTAAAGAGCCAGCATCCTAAAAGAACCAGAAATAGATCCCACCATCTCAAAAGGCATATAAGGATCTGCTTGAAGAACTGTATAATTCTGTATGTTAGGGACCAGGTAAAAGTCTCATGCAGCTTTTCAGTCTGCAATGGTTAATGTCATATCTTGATCATGGCAGGTTTTTGTTTTAAAAATGTCAGATGAACATGACGGTATTATGTAACGGCCATTAATTTGTGACAGTGAACCCCAGGATATCAGTGTTAAGCCTAAGGAACTAATAGTAACAGAAGGAAGGATTGGAAGGATGGAAGCAGTAGACAAAAAGTTTCTTCACTGGGGAGAGAGAAACCTTTTTTTAACCCACAATAACAGTACAGGGCCTAAGCAAATCCTCTTAGCCTCATTGGTTAGAATCAGAGCATAGATAGGGAAGGAGAAAGAAAATAAGAAAAGGAAAATGGCAGAAAGGGAGAAAATGAAAATATCTAGAAGAGAAAAGGAGTAGTTAATATGGTGGGGAATATACTGCACGAGTACCAATCCGCAGAAATTTCCTCAGGTGCCACCCAAGAACTACTGGGGCCTTTAGCCGGTCTGTATGCAGTGCCAGGAAACACTTGACCAGGGTTTCAGTGCTCATATGTTCCAGGGTGGGTAAAATGGAAAGTAAAGAGGATGGAAAGGTATTTTCTTCAAGTCATGAAGATTTATTAACTGTAGAAAGGAAATCTTTACAGTCATTATGAGTATACATGGTCACTTACGGAATTTGGAAAATTAGAGCATGCTCCCTGGCTTATACACTGATTTTTCTGCCCTTCTATTTAGAATGGTTCCTAAAAGCAGTTTATCCTGTCCCTCTTACAAAAAAATAGTTGTTGTCTAAGACAATACAGAGAATCAGTTACCATACATAAGAAACTTTGGAAAATCTACTCATGTGTAGGATGTTATTTGTTATTTTTTTTCATAATATCAGTTAATATTTTGATTTTATAGGGTCTTTTCCTGAAAATAAAAAAACCTCCACACTTTTCTAAAGGCTTTAAAAAGTTGTCATTATATGAATCTCATTTTTAAAATTATGGTATTATAATACCATTAACCCTTTGTGAAACACGTGTAAACTACCACCAGGCTTTTTATGCTTATATACATAAAGATGATATAATCAATTTGATTTTTCTGTCCTTCCTTCTTTTCATGTATTTGTCTTAGCATTCCTTTATATAATTTAATAGTAATTAGTTAAATTCAGCTGGTTGATAATTGTCACATTTCTCAATTTATGTGTGTTGTCTTCTCCCCAAACAAACTGGAAGCAGCACTGGTGTTAGTTAAAACATTAAACATAAGTTTTAACTTTGAAAAAGTTAAACAGTACTCCATATTCCTAAAAAAACCACATTTCTCATGTTGCAAAACTGGGTTAGGAATGTTTAGAGCCATAGTTACTTAAAAAGAGAAGGGTGAAGAAGAAAAATGTAGGACAGTGTTTTGAAAACTTGAGGGTTTTTTTGTTGTTTTTAGAATGAACTTTTTGGGGCTGTAATGTCATAAAGGCATTTGTCTTTAATTTTTTTTATATGAATGTGCTATTTCTTTGCTAATTGTGTCTGAAATTTAATCTAGCAGGTAATGTGAAGATGGATATATTTAGGTTTGCATGTTTGGCAGTGGTCTTTATCATGTGTGTTCCCTCCCTTCCTTTCCTGCCCCCCTGCTTTGACACATGCGTGCATGCACCAGATGGTCCATTAAAACTGTAGCTCTCTAGGTATGCATGGGGGACCCAGACTCTTGAGTCTGAAGTACCTGTTCTTATTGCCCAGATGCGTGTCCTTGAGGACTTTTTCTCGTGGACACACCTTTGTACTTTTCTACGTGTTGTGCCCTCTGGGTCACTTTCTTTTCTGATGAGTGTTTTGCCTTGCCTCCCACCATCTCTATTTTGCTTGTCCCTTGTTGTCACCTCTTCATTTTGGATTTGGTGTTGACTGGGAAGCCAGTTTTATGCAGAACGCATTGAATGTTTTGTGTTTTGTTTTCTCGTAAGGTACAGTGGTCCCATCTGGCATCTCTCAAGAACAATGTTTCCCCTGTCTCGCGATCCCATTCCTTCAGTGACCCTTCTCCTCCCAAATTTGCACATCACCATCTTCGTTCTCAGGACCCATGTCCACCTTCACGCAGTGAGGTGCTAAGTCAAAGTTCTGACTCTAAGTCGGAAGTACCCGATCCCACCCAAAAGGCTTGGTCTAGATCAGACAGTGACGAGGTGCCTCCAAGGGTAAGGAGTAGAAAGACAGATGGATACTTTTTTTTAAGGGTGTGGTGACTTCACCAGAGCTAATGGGGCAGTAAAACTTAATAGAAGGGTATATACTGTGGGGAGGGATTTCAGAAATAGGCAGTTGTGCCTAACCAACAGCAGGTATAGCAAAAATTATTTGAGGCCGAAGCCTGCAAGAAATAGGCTTCCAGACCAGATGTAATTAGCTTCTGCGTTGCCAGATGCTTTATGATGGTATATAAGAGCTATGTGATATATTTTACAGTATTAACAAAATATTAAAATGTTCAGGAAAAGACTTCAAAGAAAAATTAATCCCAATGGTAGGATCCTCAAATCATAGGAAAATTCTATGATTTTTTTTTTCCAAAAGACATTTTTGTTTATTTTTATAAGGTTATAGAATGATGGAATTAAACAAAGAGGGACATTTGGGTAGATTCCCCCCTGCCTCCACTTGGAATTTGCTTCTTCTGAACATTTCCCTGCTTCCTGCTAGCCTCTCCCTTCTGCTGACCCATGTGTGGATTATTGTTCAGTTCCTTTGAGCGTTTTTTCCTGGTTCTCACGTTATCTCAGCAAAATGCTTTGTGTGTTCCCTGCCACTGAAGCTTCAGTCGAAACATATTCTTTTTCAATGTCAGACACAGGGAGGATGTTTGTGTTGGCTCCATAGGTACCTTAGACTAGGTTCTCTGTCCTCATTGGATGCGTGGGGAACCAGAGGAAGCTTTATTAGCTGTAGGGAAAAGGGATGGTTGGGTCCATCTTATCAGGTTGGGTAACATGATTAGAAATTATTTAAATTCATCCTTTGTTGGGGATGACTTTTTCCCTCCCTTTATCGGTCATGTAATTGCCCTTCTTTCTCTGCCTAAGGTACCTGTGAGAACAACGTCCCGTTCTCCTGTTTTATCTCGCCGTGATTCTCCGCTGCAGGGCAGTGGGCAGCAAAATAATCAAGCAGGTCAAAGAAACTCTACAAGGTAAGGGAGGAATAAATGTTAGGGTCAGGTATACTCTATTCTCTTGTACAGTCTCAGCATTCTTCATGTTGCCTTTTGGATAGGATATCGGAGGAGAATACATTAACTATGAATTCTGGACTTCTAGACAAATACTGTTTCTGGAAAAAGAAAAGCTGCTTTAAAAATCTGTTATTTTTCTTCTCAATAAACAGGGTTAGATGGTTCTGCCGAGAATGGAGACCTGGGAAACCACTTTGCCATTTTAATAGTTGTAAAGTGACTATTAAATCGTTGTTAACTTGGCATGAATGGGAGAAGGGAGCTAAAGACAAAGGATTAATGTCTCCTTAGCACTGGTGAATTATGCCAAATGCTCAGAAAGGAGCAAAAAATCTAGGGCACTGACCTTTCTTTGGAATATTTATTCCAAATTGCATTTGCCCATCATTCTGAGTGATTACTTCTGTATTTTGAACCTCAGTGTAGGGAAGGGAAGGCAGGTGCCACAAATAAGGCCTTGCTGATGATGACTAAGTAGAGAAGCAAAATTCAATTCAGCAGTAATGATTCAAGCATTATGTGCGAGGCACTGTACTAAGCTCTGGGGACACAAAGACAACACCAGAATAGTTTCTGCTGTAAAAGAGATTACATTCTTGGAGTGGGGGGTGAGAATGAGGAGGATACATTGTGGGCATAATTAAATACTAAGTGTATATGACATAATACAGAATAATTTCAAGAGAGAGAGTACTGATAACTGGGAGAGTCAGGAATGGCCTTGTGTAGATAGTGGCTCCTGAGGTGTGCTTTGAAGGAAGCTAGAATGGAAATGAGAAAGAACTACAGTCCATACATGGAGGAGTTACTTTACAAATGATGGAAGTAAGATAAGGCATATCATATATGAGAAAGAGATAGCAGGCTGCTGGGACATGTATAAAGGAGAATTATATGAAATAAGACTGGAAAGGTAGGTGGGAGCCAGATTGTGTATGGTAACCTTTAAATGCCAGGTTGAGGATTTTGTATCTTATCCTAAAAGCAGGAGGGAGCTGTTAAAGATTTTTGAGTAATAAAATGAAAGAAATTTGTCCATGATGATGATGATGATGATAGTTAGCACTTTACAAATACAATACAAACACAACTGGTACAAATACATTACATAGTATAAATACAGACTCAACAACACCCTACAACTAAGGCGTCACACAGCTAGTAAGTATGTGAGGTCCAGATTGGAACTCAGATCTTCCTGACTCTAGTTCTACTTGCCATCTAGATACCTCAGTCAATGCCTAGTTAACCCAGTCTTGGCAAACCTGCATGTAAGGAAGTTGTGATGCTGTCATCATGGGTCTCTCTAGGATTTTGAGCATTGCCCATGAGGATTTGAATATCATCAATATAGAGATTTTTTTCTTAAAAGCCTCTCAGCATATTTATAGACCTTGGGAGATCAATTTGGCCTCTCAGCCCTGTAGGGCCTTGGCAATAGAATTTGAATTTTTTTTTGGTGAGGTTTTAAATAAAAGTCTCTTCATAAAGCCATTGTTTCTGTAATAGGTATTAAATTATATTGAATTGTAGGAATGACAGAAACAATCTGTAGTCTTTCTGGTAATGGAAGGCCTTCTACAACCTGCACTCATCTATCTCTCTAGCCTAATTCCATACTCCTTTAATTTACTTTGTGTTGGAGCTAGATATACTAGTGGCTATTCTTGATATCATACTGCCCTCTCTTGCCTCAGCATCTTTGGGCATGTCCCCCTAGACCTAGGACCCACTCTGTCCTTCAGAAATCTACTTCTCCTTTTAAGGCCCAGCTCACATGTCACCTCCTTAAAGGAGCCTTCTGCTGTCCCCCACAATTAGACGTGATCCTTCCCTCCCTGAATATCTCATAAATTCATTTCATTTCTTCTATGTCCTTTTACCTTCTAACTTGTAGTTATAATGATTTGTTCAGCTTTGTCCCCTTTCTCGATTATAAATTCTGTCATTTTTGAACCCATGTCCTTAAGGGCTTAGTACTGTGCTTACTCCTGTGAATATGCAAAGGATCAGTGATTTCTGCAAAGTGGGGAATACCCTCTCCCAGCTCATATGTATCATATAAGATAAATCCTAGGAAGTTGTTAGAGGAACATAAAGATTAAGTGACTTACTGAGGCCCATATAAGCTCTAAGTGTCAAAGGCCAGATTTGAACCACTAATTCTCTCCTTTTACTGTATACAGAATAAAAGGGCTTAACGTTCATTGAATTCAGTTGAATGCATACACATTAGCAAGTACAGATCTGTTAACAAGTTCCTTAATTGAGGTCCTGTTGATAACTCTTTTATGAAAAGTTACAATTTGTCATCTTGGGTTAAAACCTTGTTCCTTGATTATAGGATGGGCATCAGTCAATCCATTGATAGATTGAATAAATCAGGGTGTTGTAAAATTTGGTACCACAACTGGGGTTAAGCAAATTCCATGCCACAATATCAGTAAAGCATCCAAAGAAGAAAGTCAGATAAGGAATAGGTAATAATAGGAGGAAAGGAGAAGATAAAAGTGCATGTGATGAGGATCATGGGAGAGACCACAGAGGCCATTTAGTACAGCCTCTTCATTTTACAGGTGAGGAACCTGAGACCCAGAGAGGTTAAGGGACTTGCCTTCCAAAGATCATGCAACTAGTAATCATCCAAGAGAAGAATTAAGCCCATGGTATCATATCATAGTAAGGGATACAATCTGTATTTAAATTAAAACTCAAAACTCTTGATGTTTTTAAGAACTAGTAAGAACAAAAATCACACTACCAGTTAAAGCAGAATAGTTATACATTAGTCCCATTACTAGCCTGCTTTCTTTTGCTTCTTTTACCTGACTTTAAGAGAATAATAGACACTACCATCAGTAGTTGCCACAATTAGTTTTAGTGTTATGGGCTATCAATTTCTGGTCTGCATTATGTTACAGAGAAGTTTTTTTTCCTTAAAATATGGATATTATATTATGTCATTTCCTCTCTTTCCTAGGGGGTATAGAAAGTAGAAAAGAATTTGGTGTGCTTCCTTGCTATTAAGATATACTAACAATGTTCTAGATAAGTGATTTAGATCAATTCCTTACCAACAGCCAAATGCATAGTTTGATTTATGTTTACAATTGGATTCCTGTAATTTGAGCTAATGAAATTGACTTTTTTCTGTCTCCCACCCTTTATCCCCCTATCCTTCTCTTTCCAAATAGCAATATCGAACCCAGATTGCTATGGGAGAGGGTAGAGAAGCTGGTGCCAAGGCCTGGCAGTGGTAGCTCCTCAGGTTCAAGTAATTCGGGCTCACAGCCAGGGTCCCATCCTGGCTCTCAGAGTGGATCTGGTGAACGCTTCAGAGTGAGATGTACGACTTCCTGTCTCTGCTTTTTCTATTTCTCTACTTTTCTTCTTAAGAAAGACTTTCCCTTTGCATTTGGGTATTTTTTTAAAATCCTGAAGTATTATTTTACTAAAGGTTTCTATAATTTCTATTTTTAGTTTTAATTCACTTGGGGAAAAAATGAGCAATGAAACTCCCTGTGCTATTAAGACAGGCAAGGGATTACTTTTATCTCTGTCTTTTTTTAAGTTATTGCATATAGAACGTGAAAATGAAGGCAGAGTATTCTGAAGGAAGAAGGCCTACATAGAGTGATGGGTCAGGGAGATCCTCCTGGTTAAATGTCAGTTTTTGTTGGATGATTAGGTGGGGATGAGAAGTGGGAGTGGGGAAGGTCCAGTGAGAAACTAGATAATGCTTACCTTAGGGATACTGTATCATACTTTGTGGGTGGGTGGGGTGGAGATGATATGTTTAAATAATCATCATATGTATCTTCCCTCCTCCCCATTTTTGGGATTTGATCTTGATAGCATCATCAAAATCAGAAGGTTCACCATCCCAGCGCCATGAAAATGCAACAAAAAAGCCTGAAGAGAAAAAAGAAGTCTTCAGACCTCACAAACCTGCTGTAAGAAAGTTGTATCCAAAATCCCTTTACCATTCCCCCCCCCCCCCCCCACCTTGTGAGGTTTTTTGTGGAAAGACTCATGAAGCACAATTGCTGCTACCTTTTGTACTGAGCCTGTAAGATGGGAGATGAAGTCCTGAGAGTGAATCAAGCTGGGAATAAAGTTGTTGTAGCTTCACATTTACTTGTGGTAACCCTTATAAGAGAGGTGTTGTAAAGTCAACAAGCATTTATTAAGCACTTACTGTGTACTGGGCACTATGCTAACTGCTGGGGATACAAAGAAAGGGAAAAATCATCCCTGCCCTCTAAGGTCCCCAGGATCTTAGGTGACACGAGAGAGAGAGCCTGCCTGAAAGTCAAGAAGACTTAGTTTCCTGCTCTACCATGGATACATACTGTGTAATCCTAATTTTTCCATACATTTTTCTGATCACACCCCAAAAATATACTTTATTTAATTTAAGTCAATTAACTTCTTAGTTCTCTAGGCAACTTGCAAAAGCCTTAAAGTGCAGAGGAAGTACCCTGGTATTTTCTTAACTATAAATTGTTGATCCCAGTGAATCACAGATCTATTTTATTTCCCTATCTCAGCCTGATAAAGAAACAGTAAATAATTTATACTTCTTTTATATGTTTGCTTCTAACAGCTGTTTGCCTTCTTATATAAAATATACACATGGGTTTGTTTTTTTTTTTTTTAAATCAAACTCTAGCATCTAGTAAAGGAATCAACAAGAGTTGTGGCAAAATTAACCCTTTCATTTATAGGGAAGTTTGAAAAATTACACATCAGTTTTTTTAAACACTAGCATCTATTCATCCAGCCCACAGATGGGGATCTGCAAGATTCTTTTTTATGCTGATAAGGATGGGAGCCTTGTCTTACCTAAAGTTGTATCTCTTCCAGTGCCTACCTCTATGCTCTAAATATTGCAGGTGCCTAATAAATGTCTTATAATGTATTGAAAAATACTGTGTTCTTTTAAAAACATAGCTATCACTCAAATTCTACCTTTGGCAAATTGGGCTCTGGTTGTAACTATCAAGCCTTTGCTACTATATAGCTCTCATTTAACCAATTAATGGTCAGTGTGGCTGATAATCTGATTTCCAACTGATTTGATTTCTTTTCTTTCTTTCATCATGCTTCCTCACACTGTGTCCTCCCCTTGTGGCTCCACCATGGTGATCTCTTTGACTCAATGAAACTACAATTGTATTGAATGACTCAGGGAGAAGTGGTAAGCACTCTTTATAAAAATTGAATGCCAAAGCAACCCCTTCCCTTGATTTTTAAACTTAGTCCTTTTCTAGTCTTCTGTACCATCTCCTTTTTCATTTGTAATTATTTTTTTGTTCTTTCCAGCTTTAAAAGTATGTGTTAGTTATTAGAGATTTCTTCCTAATTTTTCCAGACGTTTTTCTAATCACACCCCAGAAATGTGCTTTATTTATGGAATTTAAATTGTAATTATTTAATACCATGTGATCATATTGGGGTTGGATATACAGTATGGTTTGGTTTCCCTTTTTCTGGTTGATGTTTCCTTTTGGCTGTAGTAACTAATTTTTGGTAAGTAGTAACAGTTATTGGATAAGTTTATTGAATTCTTAAGCAAATTTGGTCTGCGTATTTTAGATTTATAAAAGTTATTTCATATAGATTGTCCTATAATGACAAGAAAACTTAACTATCCTACAAAAGGACAGCGAGTTGGATTTGCAGGTCAATTACGTAGGCTTTTTTTTCTCTCCTAACTGAGAAATGGATGTTCTAAATTTTATTCTAGTAGCTAGAGACTTCATATGTTACTTCTTTCAGATTCTAGTTAGCCACCTGGCTTATAGTTAATCTTATTTGTTCGGTGGATACAGTAAACCAGAATAAAAACTGTATCAGTGTGGCTTCAGTTAATAAGGAGGCATTTTTAATTAAAACGCAAAGACAAAGCTTTGGTTGGTTGTTATCCTTTGTGCTCAAAGAAGACCAAAATGACATCACTATGTTGGGTTTAAGGTACAGTGTGTTCGACTGTGGCTGATCAGAACGACGTGAGCTTGGAAGGCTCTCCCACAGGTGGGGCACACATAGTCCATGTAGAGACACAGGCAATGAGTGAGGGGACTTGAATATAAATCCTTGCTCAGATACTAACTAGCTCTGTGACTATGGACAAATCACTTACCTATCTAAGCCTCAGTTCCTCATCTCTAACATGGGAAAAATATTACTTGTTCTATGTGCCTCATTAGATAGTGATGAGAAAAGTGAATTGTAAACTTTAAAATTACATAAATGTAATTCAAAAGCAAATTCCTGTCCAAATGCTATTATTGAACTAAGATGTTATGTCTCATAAATGCCCTTAAAAAGAATTCATCCCCATAATGAAAAGATGATAGACAACCCAAGTAGATATTCTGTCTAAAAACCTATAGTTTAAGACAGACTGTGTTGATGTTTTAAAAGTATGAAAAGCTTTTAACTTGACATAGGAGAAAATTACCAGAATAATTTTAACCTGTAAGAAAAGTTGCTCCAAGGCTTCCTCCTTGTCTGTTTCTCTCTCCCTCCTTTTGTTTGTAATCCCTGGTCATCCTTATTTCTTCATCCTACCTCTCCCTTGCCATTAGGACTTGACCGCATTGGCCAAGGAACTTCGAGCTGTAGAAGATGTTCGACCTCCTCACAAAGTAACAGACTATTCCTCATCCAGTGAAGAATCTGGGACAACGGATGAAGAAGATGACGATATGGAACAAGAAGGGGCAGATGAATCCACTTCTGGACCAGAGGATACCAGAGCAGTGTCAGTCTTGGGTATATTTTTGAAGAGAAAGAGAGTGACTGTGTGTGCATTCCTCTACTTTTTTTCTTCTTACTTTGAACTGTAGGCACATTTTTAAAAAATTGAATGGCCAACCCTCAGTTTTTCAAGATAAAAGAAGTTGCAAACTTGGCAGCTCCTTAAAATAATCAAAAGTCAGTTCTCTGTATGTATCAATTCCTAACTTATTTTTTTAATTACCTACTCTGCTGGATGGGGAAATGCCAGATTGATTTAATAAAATAAGAATTTTTAAACCTAAAAATTTGGTTAAAACCAAAATCAGTTGCCAGATTGATTTAATAAAACAAAAATTTTTAATCTAAAATGTTGGCTGAAACCAAATTGTAATTTGATTATTAAGGGAAAAGCCACACATGATTTTTTAGGGGGAGAGCAGAGGTAGGGGGACTTTTTGCTTCCACATCCTAATGTGATGGCTTTGAAAAGAACTTGACAATTTAAATGGAAATAATACGTCTCTCTGGCTTATGGAAACCTGGCTTTTAACTGTTTATTTGGTTAAATAGATCATCTCTGAATCTGAGCAATGGTGAAACTGAGTCGGTAAAAACAATGATTGTTCATGATGATGTAGAAAGTGAACCCGCCATGACCCCATCGAAAGAGGGCACCTTAATCGTCCGCCAGGTACTGTCTTCTCTTCTGACTCAACAGATGCATAGTTTTTTCTGTTAGTCATTAACCCACTCGCTCATTCACTCATGCTGCTGTTTCTACATTTTATCTGTTGTCCGTGTTAATAAAGCACAGAGAGTAGGAGAGTGGTTTGGGGGCTCTAGATATAGGTGTGTGGTGCATGCAGAGAAAACAGTAGCCTTCCACCTCACATTGCTGCCCTGTGCATGTCCGTCAGTGGTTTCATCCAGGCACTTGTGCTGAGTCTCTCATAGTCTGTGTCCAGAAAGTAGAAAAGCTACAGGTGTTGAGAGGATGCTCAGAATAGGGAAACAGATCTTGTTTCTGTAGCAGAGTAACGCACTGGTTCTGAGGAGGACACTCAGCTCTGAACATATCTCAGGCTACATGGGAGAACGTTTCCCTGGGACAAGCTAGATAAAAACACTGAGAGAGGTGGGTAAACACATTATAGGGTGAACCTCAAAGAGAGTGACAGATTGCAGATTTCAGGGGGTCATGAGGTCTCTCTTTCATGTTTCAAAATGTTAGTTCTCTGGTACTTGTTGAATATTTAAATAACTCCTTTTGTGTCTGTGATATCACAGACTTTCTCCGTTTGTGTTCCAAAACCTGTTAATGATCAATGACAAACTTATGCTTACTGCTTAAATAGCTAGAACAGGGCGCCCTTCCTGCCCCCCCCCAAAAAAAGCGGTTTGGATTTTTACCTGTGGGTGTGTTTCAAGGTACAGCAACCTAGTCAACCAGTCAAGAGGGGGGTGAAAAAGAGACAAAGGAGAGTAATTTCTTCAGATTTAGATTGGCAGAGCCTAAAAGACAATTGTTTTTGTAGCAAGATTAAAGTCACGTTGTGCTGGCCGGAGGAGGTATCTTGATTTCTGTTGAGTCGACACACACCAACTCTCACCTCGGGCATCTAGTAAAGGAATCATCAGAAACTGGAGCAAAATTAGCCCTTTCATTTGTAGAGAAGTTTGAAAAATTACACAGCGCTTTAAAAAAAAAATCAAAGGAACTGAGAGTCATTAGGGTCATAGGCAATTGAAGCAGCACTTGAGCAAGACAAGTGTGCCTGTTTTTTCTACAGAGTACAGTTGACCAAAAGCGTGCCAGCCACCATGAGAGCAATGGCTTTGCCGGTCGCATTCACCTCTTGCCAGATCTCTTACAGCAAAGCCATTCCTCCTCCACTTCCTCCACCTCCTCCTCCCCATCCTCCAGCCAGCCGACACCCACCATGTCCCCACAGACACCCCAGGACAAGCTCACTCCTAATGAGGTACGTCTCCGCACCACAGCTGGCTGCTTTCCTAGGGTTAGACCAAATACTGCCTAGTGGCTAGTTTGCAGAAGAAGTCTTGCCAAGTCCCCTCCTCCCCACCCCCACCCTCATGCCTTTCCCCATCCTGCTTTATTCTATCACCTTCCCCTTCTCCTCAACCCAAGTAACATGTTTCAGATCTGCATACAAACCCCTTAACCCTAGCTCAGTTCTGCATCCCCCACCCTACCCCCTCAAAAAAACTTGCCAGTTCACTATTTTTACTTCTCTGTAGTTAGTTGAGTTGCATGGCTTTCTTTATATTCAGTTAAATAAAAATTTTAAACTAAACTGGTTGCTGTGTACTTAGACCCAATTTTATATTTGGAATGCTTGGGGGCAGATGTATTTTTGATCATTTGAGGAATCTGCCCTCTTCATTTAATAATAAATGAATAAACTATGATGAAACTTGGTTGAGTAGACTTGCCTTACCTAGGAAGCTATAGTAGCAGGTGACCTTTCAAAGCAGGCTGCCTCTTTCTGAGGCTAGCCCTGTTATAAAGAGGTTTTATTCTTAGAATTCACAACCACTTAGAGTTTGAAAGATGCCAAAATCTAAGAGAGTTTGGCTTCTAGAATAGCTTCCCAGGGGAGTGCAGAGCAGTGGTCTTTGAGTGGTTTTCTTTCTTTTCTTTCTTCTTTTTTTTCTGCTGTAATCTGGAGATTCTGTTTACTCTGAGGGCTTGAGTGTGGTGCTCTGTCTGGGTGCGCATTGGAATGAATCTGTGGTCTCTTGAAGGGGAAGAAGGTGATATGTGGCTAGAGTACAGTTTCATTTTCTAAGTTAAAAGGTGGGGGGAAACCCTTAAAAATAACATTTCCACAACCACCCAGTGCCTAAGCAAGTTTTGTTAGACTTCTTTGTATGGATTGGTGAAGATATGAGTGAAGTTGATTTCTAAAGATAAGATGTAAATATGTCAATTTGGCCAGCTTTGACAAAACAAAACCAGTTTAATATCCTATTTTCCTTTGCGTGGAGCTATAGCGTTTGGAAAGTGAGCATAGATAGGAGCACAATCCTTAGCCACATCAGGAAAATAAGTAAGTGGCCATTTCTAGTGTTGGATTAGAATAATCAATGGCAGAGTTAGATTTTCCACCTAGCTGTATTGTGAGCACCCAATTAAAAGACTTTGGTCAGCTCCACATAAAGAGGTTATGGCAGTTTTAGGTGATCAGCATGCTAACAGTAGTAGAATATGTAAGTGGATCCAGTGGGAGTATAGTAAACATAGGTGGTCTACGGACTGTAGCACAGTAGTGATAATGACACTCAAACACCCATCCCTGTATTCGAAATGGTATAAGGCAATTTGAACAAACACTTTACTTTGTTCTACAGTGGCACCTCACCTACACTCACATTCTTCCTTTATATATATATATTTTAAACTTTGTGCCATTTTGCTCTAATGTGTGATGTTATCACTATAACCCTTAACTCACTAAACTGGCAAGTTTATTTTATTTTTCTGTTTGTTCTGTTTTTAATTGTCATTCCATTTCCACTTAACAATTTGTTTCACTATTCTTCTCTCTTTTTTTTATGTATTAAGTTATACTATTTAAACACCAATGATTTTTTTTTAATTAAAAAAAATCACCCTGGTGGTCCTTATTTCACCATTTGCACTTTTCACATTAACAAGCCCTTATTTAATATACAGGTCTAATAGTTTTATTCATACATAATAATGTTGGATTAGCCTGCTGCAGCTTTCTGGCAAGAGGCTCAGTTTAAAATAAAAGAACACATAATAGAAATGGGTACAATTGAATACTGATATTTATTAAATCTGTGAAGGAGCAGAGACCATATCCCAGACGGATTTGATTTTGTTGTGCACAAAACTGAATTTGTTATTTGGTGAATCAAGTTCAATTTCAGAGACACAAGCATTTTGACAGAGTCAATTAGAAATCTTTAACTCACCTACCCCACCCATCCCCACACGCCTAAGAGAATGAAGTACATTCTGGTAGTGCTAGCTGGTAACAGTATCTTAGGTGAATTATTCCTGTATCTTGGAAAAGATGGATGATCCTTCAGATCATTCCTGGAAAAATATCCCATTTCTCCAGCACTCCCTTTGAGATCTGCGCTAAGGTGGAGACTATGCCAGTGAAAGGATTGTGTAAGGAGTATGCACGTAGCATCGTCTCACTGGCCTGTTTTTTTGGGAGATGCTGGAAGAAGGGGTAGGGGCTTTGTGCTTTTGAAACAGCGCAGTTCAGGAGTGGTTTGAAAAATGTTGATTGTTGTCATTCTTGTTGATTGTCATTTATATTAATAAAGTTGAAATTTACATTGCAGACTCAGTCCGCTAGTAACACACTCCAGAAACACAAATCTTCCTCCTCCTTTACACCTTTTATAGACCCCAGATTACTACAGATTTCTCCATCTAGTGGGACAACAGTGACTTCTGTGGGTAAGTAAAAGCAACAGCAAGAAAGCCACTGAAAAGGAGGGTTTTGGTGCCTTTAGTTGCTTATCCTTGAACTTAGCTGAGTCCTGATGTGGGGATTGCTAACTAGGGGCAGCAGTTTGGATGCAAAGAATGTTCTCATCATGCTTGCATTATTTGATTTGCAGTGACCTGCATAGTTTTATTTCCTTTTTCCATTTGCATTCCTTACAAAATTAGACATTTCTTTCTTTAATGAAGTATCAGCCATTTACATATAAATGTCTTTCTTAAATTAAGGTAGAGCAATATGGAACTGTTTTTAGAGGTTAATTTTAAATATACTTACTCTATTTCAGTGGGATTTTCTAGTGAAGCAATGAGATGTGAAGCAATAAGGCAAGATCCCACCCGGAAGGGATCAGTTGTCAATGTGAACCCTACAAATACTCGACCACAGAGTGATACCCCGGAGATTCGTAAATATAAGAAGAGGTTTAATTCTGAAATCTTATGTGCTGCCTTATGGGGTAGGTGGTCTTCTGTCCTCCTCCCTTCATTTCTGTACCTTCCTCTGTCTAGATGCACAGTGCCCTTAGATGGACTTTTATTTAGGGATACTTATAAGGGTTTGAATTCTATAGCCATCCAGTCCTAATAAGGGTAAGATTTGGCTTACTTCTCCCACGTCCCTCCCAGTTAAGTTCCAGTTCACTTCCCTAGGGAACACATCTGTTGGGTCTTTGTAGACCCATTCTGATGTATGTCAGCGCATCTATAAACAGAGGTTAGGTGGGTCTGATTGTTTATCTGTTACTTTTTTACTTCCTTTGGGAAGTATGGGTAATAGCTTTTCTCAGTGGTTTACGTTATAAAAAACATTATGAATGTTTATGTATTTAACATTTTTCTGTATTTTGTGTTCTATTATATTTTATACATATTATCAAAATTGATCTTCTCAGATCCCTTTGAGCTTGGTAGGGCATGTATTATTATCCTCTTTTAACAGATAAAGAATCTGAGACTCAGAGTTTAAGTGACTTATCCAGGGTTCAAAAAGCTAGTAAATGGCAGATCTGGGCTATAACCAAAGTTTTCTGATACTCAGGACATTGTTCTTGGGTCTACAAGATATAGAAATGCTGGTTTTTAGTTAAGTGAAGCATCTGAGTGTTCCACACACTCAGTCAACAGTTAGAGAAATGGGACTAACACTTGAGTGGCCTTGAATTTGCAGATAAGTTTCATCTATACATAAGTATTAAAGTCTGGAAAATAGATGAACTCTCCCAGGGAAAGAGTCTCAGATAGGGAAGAGAAGAGAATTGGGACCTGATCTTTCAGGATAACCTTTAATTTGAGGAAGGGAAGGAGAAGTGATTGAAAAAGAGTTATAAGAATTATAATTGTTCAGTTATCAGAGACATCAAGTTAGGAGAGAGTTAAAGGCTGTGAGATTGATACGCTTGATTGCTTCAGGGAGGTAAACCAGTCATTCAGAAAGCATTCATTAAGTTTTTTTGTTGTTTAGTTGTTTGCAATGGTGTCCAACTCTTTAAGACCCCATTTGGGGTTTTCTTGGCAGAGATTCTGCAGTGATTTATTATTTCCTTCTCCTGCTCATTTTACAGATGAAGAAACTGAGGCAAACAGGGCTAAGTGACTTGCCCAGGTGGCACAACTCATACCTATGTGAGGCCAGATTTGAAGTGGGGAAGATAAGTCTTTCTGACTCCGTAATAACATTTGTTATGTGCTAAGCACTGTACAAATATCTCATTCAATCCTGAAAACAATCCTAGAAGATGGGTGCTATTATTATTCCCCTTAATGAACTTACTCTAATGGGGGAGACAACATAACTAAATATGTCAATAAGGCCTGAGCTAGGATGTTGGGTATGTGAACAGTGGAATGAGATGTGTCATAAAAGCTAGAAGCAACAAGATTTAGTAGCTTGCATTTGATAAGTGGGGTGAATGACAGGAATCAAGGATTCCTTAGATTATGAAGTCTAGAGAATTGAGGCTGAAGAGGGGCCATTGGAATAGTCTTTTTAAGTCCCTGGTGACCTTTGAGAGCATGGTTTCAATAGAGCAGGCTGGGATGAAGATTATATTGCACTGGATTAAAAAGTGAAGAGATGGAAACAGCATGATTCATACTAAAATTCCCTCTCTATCACCCCACTTTACCCCACCTTGTCAGTGGAAGAAAGGAAACTTATAAGATGGTAACCGGAGAAAGGATTGGGAGTCATGAATCCCTTTTAATCCCCCTACATGTTTAAAACAATGGAAGGAAATTCCCAGAGAGGGAAAGATCTATAGTGTTAGAAAGGGATGGAGTCTAGGATTGACAGTCTAAAACAGGAGAGAAGACTTTTCTTTTGAGACCAGAGAGAGGATGACAGACTAGGTACAGTATTTAACATGTAGAGATTGAAAAAAAAAGATGAAGCTGAGGAAATTCATTTGGAGAGACCTCAATATTGTTAGTAAAATATGACTAAGGGACCCCTCATGGGGAGGGAGGAACAATCACCAGCATGAGAAGAAGGTCTGGGTGAGCTATAGAGGGGAATGATTTTCCCTTTAAGGTTTTAAGAGCATTTTACATATGATAATAATAGCTAATAACAATTAGCATTGATATGGTACTTTAAGCACTTGCAGTGGGCAGATAGGTAACATAGGGGATAGAGCACCTGCCCTGCAGTTGGGAAGACCTGTGTTCAAATCCGGTCTCAGACACTTGCTAGCTATGTCACCTTGGGAAGTCACTTGACCCTGCTTGTCTCAGTTTCCTCATCTGTAAAATGAGTTGGAAAAGGAAATGGCTAACCACTTCAGTGTATCTTTGCCAAGAAAATCCCAGATTGGACATGACTGAAAATGACTTAACAACAAAGCACTTGCAAAGCTCTCTACAAATATTATCTCATTTTACCTTCACAACAACCCTGGCAGGTGGGTACTAGTATGTTCTCCATTTTGTAGGTGGGGAAACTGAGACTGAGTAAGTGACTTTTCCAGAGTCACATCTAGTTAGTGACACAGGCTAGATTTGAGCTCAAGTTTTCTTGACTTAATCCATCAGCCTACTATATCACTTTGCCTCTAACCTGACTTCATCCATGTGGATAATCTTCTTTTATGAATATCACAACCTTTCCATGTTTTAGCACAGTTTCATCAGCTGAGGCTGACAAAAGTTAATCACAGGAAGGCCTCAGAGCCTCTCTGAAATTAATTAGGCTGGTCCTTAGATGACAGATACTAAGTCCCAGTCCAAGCCTTTCCTAGAAGCCTTTCCAATTTAGCTAGACACTCTAGAGATTGGATTCTTCTGTCACAGTCTTCGAGATTGTAGTGTTACTTCCTTATGCAATGAGGCACTGGGATAATAAGACTTTAGTGGAGGGGCATGGGAGGTAGCATAGGACATGGGAAGGAGCACTATCTCTGGAGTCGGTGGCAAGTCATTTAACTTAACCAGGCCCCAGTTTTCTCATCTATAAAATGAAGAAATTGGACTAGATATAGCGACCAACAGGCTTTTTAACTAGATCTGTGATCCTATAGAGGATAAATATATTACATAAATGAATTTAATTAGTAGTAATTTTTGGCACATCTTTTTCTCTGTTTTTATTATTAAGTCGTTTCAGTCATGTCTGTCTCTTCATGATCCCATTTGGAGTTTTCTAGGCAAAGATACTGGAGTGGTTTGCCATTTCCTTCTCCAACTCATTTTGCAGATGAGGAAACTGAGGCAAATGGGGTTAAGTGACTTGCCCAGGGTCATACAGGTGGTAAGTGTCTAAGGCCAGACTTGAAGTCAGAAAGATGAGTCTTCCTGACTCTAGGCCTGGTGCTCTATCCACTGTGCCACCTAGATATATAAACTTTTTCTTACTACTAATTATGTATACGATGGCTAAACATTTCAAAGAATTATAAAAGTTTAAAAAGGCAAAATATTAATTGGTAGCCAGATACATGAAGAGGATTCAAAGTGTCTGCCTCTTTACTTTGGAGTATTAATCTTCAGTCTAGCACATTCAGTTTAAAACTGCTGACTAGTTCAGGAAGGAAGGAATTATTAAGTGCCTACTACATTGTAAAGTACTTAGTACAGTATGTAATTATTTTATTCTCTGTAACCCCTAGGAGGTAGTTGCTATTTTGATCCCCATTTTATAGTCGAGGAAACTGAGGCAGACAAAGGTTAAGTGAATTGCCCAAGGTCACAAAGGTAATAAGTGAGGCTGGATTTGAACTTAGGTCTTCCTGACTATAGGCCCATCACTCTAAACACTGTATTGCCCAACTCTCTTCTTGTAAAGATCTGTTTTTCTCTGTCTTACATAGCATCTTTCTCTTTTAGTTTTGTACTTGAAGCACTTTACTCATTTAATTTACTGTGGGGTATTTTGTTTTATTAATTCTTAAACAGGGCAAAGGTTTTTGAAGAGTTATTCTGGGATATCCTCTTTCATTCTCCCATAATCCTCCTGAGAATCTTGAATAAGGTTACTTGCAGCTTTTACCCAGTGCAAGTTTTAGTGAATTTTTGAAGCTCCCACCATTATAAAATTTAATTAAATTTAAGTTCTTAAATATCACAAAACTTTGTGTCTAGAAGTTTATTGGAGAAGGGGAAATGGCAAGTTTATTTTTAGTAGAAATATGGTTTCCAAGGTTTTCGTTTCCTAATAACTCCGTATTTTATTTTTTGTGTGTTTTCCTCCATATATTGCACTCATTGCTTTATAAAATTATGCACTTTTTAGAAACTAATTATGAAGATAACATGGAACTTAGTACCAAAACACTTCCATTTGTTTGAAGTTATTTTTTAAGTTTTTCTTTAAAAATCGTTTCTTTTTGTTCTCAAAAATTTACCCAGAATACAGCAATTTCCAGCTTAATAAAAGCTTGAGTATATTATTTGACTACAAAATGAGTCATTCATCATAGAAAGGAATACAATGGGAAGATGACTCATCTAACATCTTTATACTTTGAAGGAAATAAAATGATCAAATGAGGTTCTTATAGCTGTACAGACTTGGGGTATTAATAAAGTACACAGGATATATGCAAAGTAGAATCACTGAAGTTCAGTGGCTTTTGGGGAGTAGAGTATTTGGGATGTCTTAAGAGGTAAAATATTAACCAATTATTGATTTTACCATAGCTGGAATGTCCCTTACCCATAATTTCTATAGATTAATGATACTTGGTATGCTCACAGTCTATCATTTCTCTAGAAGCACTTCAAAATAGTAGGCCCAGGATCTCTTAGATCTAGAACACTGATTCTACATTATTGTATAATAAGAATCTTTTAAAGTTTTTCAATTAATTAATTAATTTTAGTTTTCAACATTCACTTCATAAGTTTTTGAGTTTTTAATTTTCTCCCCCTCCCCAAGACAGCATGCAGTCTGACTCTACAAAATACATTCATTTTAGACATATTTTCACATTAGTCATGTTGTAAAGAAGTATTACAATGGGAAGGAACCATGAGAAAGAAGAAACAAAACAAAAGAATAAAAGAGATCAAATAGTATGCTTCGATTTACATTCAGACTCCATAATTCTTTCTCTGGATGTGTACAGCATTTTCCATCATGAGTCTTTTGGAGTTGTCTTAGATGCTTGCATTACTGAGAAGAGCCAAGTCTATGAAAGTTAGTCATTGCGCAATGATGCTATCACTGTGTACAATGTTCTCCTGGTTCTGCTCATTTCACTCAGCATCAGTTCATATAAGTCTTTCCAGGTTTTTCTGAAGTCTGCCTGCTCATCATTTCTTATAGCACAATAGTATTCCATTACATTCATATACCACAGCTTGTTCAGCCATTCCTCAATTAATGGGCATCCCTCAATTCTTGGCCACCACAAAAAGAGCTGCTATAAATATTTTTGTATATGTGGGTCCTTTTACCATTTGTATGATCTCTTTGGGATACAGCCCTAGAATTGGTATTACTGGG
>NW_020954583.1:18280552-18295944 GCF_900497805.2 Vombatus ursinus
TGTTTTGATTTGCATTTCTCTAATCAATAGTGATTTAGAGTATTTTTTCATATGACTATCGTTAGCTTTAATTTGTTCATCTGGAAAGTGTCTATTCATATCCTTTGACCGTTTATCACTTGGGAAATGTATAATGGGAAAATTAATACTAATCTGAAATTTAGTTATTTTTAGGAGCCAACAGAGCCATTCTGACTCCTGATCTAGTGTTCTTTTTAGAGTTAGTGTCAGTTAACATTTTTTAAAGCCAGGTGTGTGTGCTAGTAACCGTGGGAAGTGGTAGGAATACAAAGAAAGGCAAAAAATAGTCCCTGCTCTCAAGGAAGCCACAATCTAATGAGATAAGACAACATAAAAATAAGCTAAAAACCAAGTGGGGTGAGAGGGCTTGGAGGGTGGATGTGTGTTATAATAAAGTCCTGCACCTGGGGTGGGAAATGATCTGAGGAGGTTATGAATTACAGAGTTGAATTCATCTTGCAGAATGATTAGTTTCTGTAGCTCATGAAATCCAGGAGATCAGTTAGATTTGGAAAATGATCAAGTGAATTCTCTTGGTGTTCTTCTTAAATGATGGAGGATCTGGGAGGAGTTTTGCAGTGTGCAGCCTCTGGAGGGAGGAGCCCCAGGGGCAGAGGGTGCTGAGAAAGTGTGAGTTTTCAGAGTTGAGTTCACCTCAGGAGATTAACTGGATGGGAATTTTCAAGTCATTTAATTTTATTTTTCGAATAAAAGTGCATGGGAGAAGAGTTCAGGAAACAAATGCTTCCTTATCCTTTTTCCCCTCGAAAAGCACACGCACACCCCCATATGTAATCTCTGAGCACCTTCAACAAACGTTTCACTGGGCACATACCATGGGCTAGGTGTAGGTGCAATGAGAGATTCTGAACACTATAATTCTTGACTTTCACTTAAAGATAGTTTCCAGACTACTTCATTAAAGAACATATACACACATAAAAACTTTGCAAAGAAAATAAAGCATAATTACAAAATGTGTAGCACAGATTATTAAATATCTTTTAAATTATAAAACAACTCTGAATAGATGGTTGTATTCACACAGGGTAATACAATGGAAAAAAATACTAATAATAATAACAACAAGAAATAGCTAACATTATGTTCTGTGCCAGGCAAGCCACTTAATACTGTATAATTATTATCTAATTTCATCCTCACAACCCAGGGAGTTAGGAGCTATCATTATCCCCACTTTACAGTTGAGGTAACTGAGGCAGTCAGAAGTTAAATGACTTTCCCATGAACACGTAGTTAGTGAGTGTCCAAAGCTGTGTTTGAACTCAGGTCTTCCTGACTCCAGGCCCAGTGCTGTATCCTCTGTACCACTTTGCTGCACATAAAAATGTAGGTTGGGGCATATTTTGTTGTTGTTTAGTCATTTTTCAATTGTAAACTTTTTATGATCCATTTTGAAGTTCTTTTGGCCAAAATACTAGAGTTCTATGCCATTTCCTTCTCCAGCTCATTTTACAGATAAGGAGACTGAGGTAAATAGGGTTAAGTGACTTGCCCAGGGTCAGACAATTACTAAGTGTCTGAGACCAGGTTTGAACCCAGGAAGATGAGTCTTTCTTACTCAGTGTCTGGCACTCTTCCCTTCTGCACCACCTAGCTGCCTCACATTAGAGGGCCTTGAATGCCAAGCTAGTACATTCCTATAATCAGTGGAAGCAACAGAAATAGAAAGGAAAGATGTGTGAGAGATTTCAAAGGAATAATCAGACTTGTCACTGCTGCCCTGCAAATCATCCTAAAGTATTTGATTTTGTCAGAACTGTTAAAAAAAAATTAGTTGAAGGTTGATGGCGAAAGAAGGAAGTAAAATAGGACATTGTTTAAAGAGAGCGCAGGTAAGAAGGGGAAGGATTTTTTTTGTTTGTTTTTTTATTTGTTTTAAGCTTTGAGAAACCTGTACAGATGTGTAGGTATAAGAGAAGAACCAGTGGAGAGGGAGAGATGGCAGGTACAACAGAGAACAGGTAAAATTGAGATCCAAGATGAGGCAAGAGGTTATTGGATTTCTGTCTTTCAGGAGAAAGTTTACCAACGCTTTCTTGTCCCTAACTTCTTTGTGGCATTGATGTTTTTAAAAACCTGAATCAGTTGATGTAGGCATCTTTTGTAGCCAGAATAATTGATTTCCAAATGAGTAAGCTTTTCTTATCCATGCTCTTCACATTCACACCCCTCCTCTCCCAAAAAAAAACAAAACAGAAAAATGTGGAGGGTTTATGATGACAGTCATTCTAGGGGTATGTAAGTAGATGAAGGTTCATTAATTAATCTTTTTTTCTTTAGCAGGTACTTGTCCTAGTGAAATGAATATCTATTAGGTGGTGCTGGAAGATTTTGCTTGACCAGCTCCAGAGAGCATGCTTTGCTAAACACATGTTTTTGTTTCCTTTAAACAGGAGTGAATTTGTTAGTGGGTACAGAGAGTGGCCTGATGTTGCTCGACAGAAGTGGCCAAGGAAAGGTGTATCCTCTTATCAACCGAAGGCGGTTTCAGCAGATGGATGTCCTTGAAGGCTTGAATGTTTTGGTGACAATATCTGGTAAAGTGTCTCCTCTATCATTTATTTATTATGGTTTTTTCTGTGGCAAAAATGCATGAAGTTCTTAAATGCTGAAAAAAAATTATATCTTGCCTTGTTTTGTATAAAACATTTGTGTATATCTCTATGTGTAAAAATCTGAGAAAATCCATACCGGTTGAAAAATGATATATTAAAATTTAGACATGTTTTCTTTTGTTGCATATGTACAAAATATGGGTCATAGGAGTTTTGTCTTCCAATTCACATACACAAAAAGGTAACATTTCATTTTTCTGGGACTTTACTTTGAGGAGGGGAATACATTAGGTTCTCTCTTTGAGGTAAAGTACTCTTTAGATACAGTTATTACAGGTTTGGTTTTCTGCTTTCCCAGCCCGCAATTAGATTTTTGTTGTTGCTGCTTTGTTTTAAAGTAGGTAGCAAAGGGAGTGTGAAGGGTCTCATTGCAGCTAGAGGCTAGCACAATTATACCCGCAAGTAGCAGCTGACATCCCAGCAGCAAGAAAGGAGAAACTATAAAAAGCCTCTGTGGTAACTCTAAAAATGTAGTCTGGATCTATTTAGAAAAATAGAACGTCAGAGTTAGAAAGCTCTGTAGAGTCCATCTGTCATAGGGAGTTACAGCCCTACCCTCCCAGGGTAGCCCCTGGTGACATTATTGTACTTTGACACAGTAAAATAATTGGTCATATTTGTGGCAGTAAGTCATCAAGAAAAGGTTGTTTTGTTCAGCATATTCAACTTGCAGAGTATGGAAATAGACATAGTTGTAAAATTTATATCTTCAAAAATAGTTAACATTTGTAAGTTTCCTGAAAAATCCACTAGCCTCATTCCTAATATGTCATATTAAATATATCTGTAACACAGCTATAGTTCAGCGTGGTGGGGAAAAGTACTCAAGTACTTGTATTTATATTTATATAAATCTATTTATTTATATAAATATTAAATTTCTAGTGTGGTTTTAACCTAGTCACTGTGACTACTTCAAGAGTAGTCTTTAGAACCAATGTTTTTTTATATGATGAAAATCCCAACTAAAGCTGTACGGGTATACTAGATTATTTAAAGACAGATCAAACCTAAAGCATTTAAGGTGTTTATATTTTGTACATTTTAAACAAATATGTTATTAATGTTATAACTGCCTAAACATTTCATTAGGTTTTATGCAACTAAAAATTCTGCTTTTCAATGAAAAAACAATCAGCTTAGTCTCACAAAATCCCAAATTAGGTAAAAGTATAGCATAAGTCTGTTACTTCGCCAGAAGAATATTCTTTTAATTCAGTAGTTAAGCTTTCCTTAAGAAGTTACCATTAAAAAACATTTACAACATTTTAAAAATTGTTCCTAGTGTTCAAGATCATCAGAGCTTTGGACTCTTGTTAGGGTAACAAGTGAAATTTTGGGTCACTTACCATGATACTTATTGATTATGCTTTTAAGTTTGACCTAGATTCCATTCCCCTTATGCCAAAAAATGTATAAAATTTGAGATCCTAGTAAATCTAACCAGTTAATCTGTTACTATGTTTATAAATTGAAATTCACACAAAGGGCTACAAAATAATTTGTGATCCATAGGCATTTAGCTAAGAGGTACCTCTTCAGTTAGAAGGCAGTCTTACACATTTGGCATAGAAAAAATTTGGTTTTGACAGTGTTTGAAAGGGTCCTTCCAAGAAATAAAAATCTCTCTTCAGAGACATATAATGAAGTCTTTTTATTAGGGGAAAAAAATGAGTACTTTTAACGTCCATTGGACCTTTTTTTTTTAATATTATTTAAAGGATAATTTTTTTTAAATAATATGACATTCTAAGTTTTTTCAGATGTGTAAAATTTACTCTCCTACCTTAATATACAGTTTCTTCCAATAGATTAAATTCTGAAATAAACTTAATACAAGAATGGAAACTACTATTTAAATCACTTGATTGTTCAGTTGAGTATATATAGTGAGCCGGTTTAAACAAAAGAAAGCAATTATGTAGTCATATTCTGTTTTATGTAGAAGTCTAATCACTCCTAGTAGAACACAAGAACCAAGTCTCTTCACTTATTTTTTGTCTTTCTTCTAGCGTGCTCAGAACAATGTATGCCCCTGGTATATATTTGTTAATTGTGAAGTGGATGAATAAACTGAATTTTGAAAAATGAGAAAGCTGAAAAGAGATTCAGTCTTCGACTTACAAAATGGTTGTTAGCATTTATCATATGCCTCCAAAGCCTAATCCAATATGGCAGCATTGTATGCTGTATTGTAGGCAGGTTTTTGTTTTATTATGGTTAGGTGTGAATCTAAGGCCTCCTCCCTTTTGAGGAAATACAGGAAAAGAATACATCCCTTCACCTTGTCTTCTGATAGAATAATCTATTTCCAAGTTGTTATTTAAAAATAAACACAGCCATATTGTTAAATTTTGGTCTTCTATGACAGCTTGTGTTCTTTCTGTAGAATCCATGAACATGTGGTCATATGTATGTCACATTTGAATAAAGCAAAAATAAACATCATGCTTTTTAAAAAGAGCTTAAAAATCTACTTATCATCTAACTTTATAGATGTGCAAGTTGAGCCTGAGACAGGTGAGGAGACTTGCCCCAAATCACACATCTAACAGTTATTGGCACTTTATTTTTTTGAACTGTTTATGGTTTATTGGTTCTCCCATATGTATGTATAGCTAGTGAATATTTTCTATTTTAAAATACTGCTTGAAAACTTTTCCACAAACACCATGTTGTACCTATTGATTTTTGGAGGGTATTCTGAGTTCAGTCTGAACTTTGGGTTGAAATAAAGACATGTGCATTTTCCACCACCAAGGAAACCTTACTGATTTTTTTTAGATTCATTGAGGGGAAATAACACTAGCAAGCATTGCTTGGCACTGAAGCACTTTGTAGGTGATTTTCCTATACTGTAGAGACAACTATCAGAAAGTATTACTATTTTTCTCAAAGGTTAATATAGTACCCTTCTCAAGGACCTGTGATGAGAATGAACCAGCAGTTGCATGTCTGCCTCAGCAGTAAAACATTGTGAATATTTGATCTTCAGTCTAAGGCTTCTCCTTTTAATTTACTGATCATTGACAGAATTTGATGATGACTGATTTTTTTTTTAATTTGAATTTTTTTTGCTAGGTAAGAAGAATAAATTACGAGTCTACTACTTGTCTTGGCTAAGGAATAAAATACTTCATAATGATCCAGAAGTAGAGAAGAAACAGGGATGGACAACTGTAGGTGATTTAGAAGGATGTGTGCATTATAAAGTTGGTAAGTTCTGGGAGGTTTTTTTTCCCCTTTTCCATGTTTTCTACAGTTTTCACTAATGCCATTTGATACTGGTTTCTTCCAGACTGATGCATTTTCCCAGAAAATGTATGTTTGTGTATGTTCATTCAGTCTGCATTTTGGGGCTTGTAGCATGAGCTCAGGTTCGAAGTGTCAGCGACGTTCTAGTTTGTTGGGACCACACAGGGGCCAAATTGAAAAATTTTAATTGTTAGTGATTCTAATCCATTTCCACAGTGCTCTTGGTTCTTTCTCTTGGATCCAGTCTTTTTTTCATTTCCCAGACACCAATTTTAACACCTCATATCAGGACTGTTAGAACAGCCTTCAGTTTCTTAGCTTCTGTGACTTCAACTTTCATTCAAATGTCCATTCCCTTCTTACCAATCTATAACTTTCTCCTCTCTCTCTTTTTTTTTTTTTAAAGTGAGGCATTTGGGGTTAAGTGACTTGCCCAGAGTCACACAGCTAGGAAGTGTCTGAGGCCGGGTTTGTATCTTTCTCCTCTTTCAAGCTTTCATTTAAAATAGCTTCTTCCTGGAAGTTTTCCATAATTTAACCTAACTCTATTTAGGAAAAAATAAATCACACACGTACTCTCATATGTACATGCATATTTGTCAATGTGATTTTTTTTTTTTTTTAAACTAGACCAGGGATGGGGAACCTTCTGCCTCAGGGTCACATGTGGCCTGGAGGCCGCAGGTTCCCCACCTCTGAACCAAACCCGTTCAGGAACTCTCTCCTACCAATTTAGGCTAGCAACTGCCCAGTAAAGTCTTAAAGAGTTTACCTGGGACTCTAAGAATCTAAGTGACTTGCCCAGTGCCCCACAGCCACATGCTTCAGAGGAAGAACTTAAACCCAAGGCTTGTGATTTGAAGGTCTGCTTTCTGTCCAATGTGAAACATCTCACATTTTGTAGTAGTAGTAGTAGTCATTGTAGAAGAATAGAAGAAGGAGAAGGGAAAGAAAAAAGGAGGAGAAGAAACTGTGTTTAGAGCTCTTTTGAACTTCTTTAATCCTGTGAGGTGATATCATCCCCATTTTGCAGATGAGGAAACTGATATTGCAAAGAATTCATTGATTTATCCAAGGTCATATAACCAATTAATGGCACAGCTGGGCCTAAAACCTATGCCTCCTGGCTCTTAGCCCATTGTGTTTTGCCTGTACAACATAGCTGCCCCAATCCTTAACTCCACTTGTGTTTTACATAGTCTAATGTTTAGACCACAAAAAAGCAGGCACACTTATTTTAGTTAAATATCTCATCTTGCCTAGTATGTTGTTTTTCAGTCATGTCCAACTCTTCATGACCCCATTTGGGGTTTTCTTGGCAAAGATACTGGGATAGTTTGCCATTTCCTTCTCCAGCTCATTTACAGAAGAGGAAACTTAGGCAAACAAGGTTAAGTGACTTGCCCAGGGTCACACAGTGAGTGTCTGGGGTCAGATTTGAACTCTTCCTGACTTCAAGCCCAACACTCTGCTCACTATGGCACTACCTCACTGCCCCGCTATGGTGCTTGCCTAGTGTTTTTATTTGGACTAGATCTATGATTTCATTGGTATAGGGACCCCTCATCAAGGAAACTCCCTCTGCCAGTATAGGTCAGCACCTGCTTTGCAAACTTAAGATACTTGGAAAGTTTCTAGGGCAGTGAGAAATTAAATAATTTGTCCAAAATTCTGCAGCCATTATGTGCAGACTCAGTACTTGCTTGAACACAGTCTAACTCACTCCAAAGCCAGCTTTCTCTATGCTTTATTGTGTCTGCTTATTTCTCTTACTATAGTAGATACTTAATGTTTATTAAATTATGCTTTTATGACTTTTCTTCCGTATGCCCCTTTTGTGTCCCTAAATTATCCCTTCGCCCCCCAGGACTATATGCTTTGATTTGTTGTTACTCATTGGTATTTCATTCATTGGTCAGCAGTGATTTTAAAGCTGATTTCAGACATATCTACGAGTGATCGTTCAAAGCGGAAATCAATTATATTGTACCTCTGCCTTAATATAAATGAGAATACTCACAGCTGCTAAGATGTATATCAGTGATTTACCCTGTAGAGGGAGCGAGAAGCCCAAGGTTTAGAAGGCACAGGTCTTTTGCCTTGTTCTGTCTGGTCTTGGAGTGTTTTCTTGCAGTGTGTATGTTTGTGACTTTCTTTCTTTCTGGCTCTGTCCTATTCCCTCTTAAAAGAAATGTTTAAATGATGCCAGTTGGCATAGTTTTATAAGGTGAACACTCAGGTTACAATCCATGTCCCCTGTGTAGGGAAGAATCTAGTAGCAATGATGAGCTGGTTAATAAGGTTCTTGGGAAAAAAACCAAGAAAATGTCAAATTTAGCCAGGCAGTGATTAAACATGGAATCTGTCGGGGAGTAGCAGCTGCCCTGTTAACAGTACATAAGAGACTATTTAAAGGAGACAATCCAAAAAGAGCTCTTTACCCACTTGTAAGTGTAATTGACTCACTTTTCCACTCTTACTGCAGAACTTGATTTAATAGCTACCTAGTATTGTTAAGTATGCCTTAGATCAGCCTAGGGCAGGGATGGTTTCATTTTTGACTTTGTATCTTCATCACTTAGCACTATATTATGCTACTTTGTTTTAAAGAACCAAGATATTTAAATTTCAGGCTGGTGGCAATTTGGGGACTTCTGGGATCTTCCTTGATTATTGTAAACATTTGAGAGAGTGTTGTAGTGTAGTGATGGTAGTACTAGTACTAGTAGATGAAGATGTTGGAGAGGTCCAAAAGAGATAATAAATGCTCTACAAACTTCAACACACTATTGAAATCATCGTCTTCTCCCCTTCTTTTTCCTCCTTGCCCTCTCTCCTGCTCTCCCTCCATGCCCTCCCTTTTTTCCTCCTCCCATCCTTCCTTCCTTCCTTCTTCCCTCCATCCCTCCATCTTCTTCTTTTACTACTACTACTAGATGCTATTGCTGTATGCTATAACATGCCTGCTTATTTCTCTTCATATAGTACATCCTTAATAAATGTTTCTTAAATTGTGCTTTTGTGACTTTTTCCATATGTCCCTGAATCAGTCCCTTGCCCTCAAAGGCTTTAATTTGTTGTATGCTTTAATTTGTTATTCATTGATATTTGAATTATTGGTCAATGATATTTGTAAAGCTCCTTCCAAAATTTTTTAAGGTTGCTGTTTCAAGGTTGCACCTCTTACCTTAATACAAAGTGCTCACAGCTGCTGAGATGTGCATCAGTGATTTATCCTGTAGAGGGAGCTAGAGTCACAGGGTTCAGAATGCACAGCTCTTCTTGGTAGTACTACAACTACGACTATGATGACTACTACTACAATAAGAATAATTTTGTGGTTGTTTTCCAACTCTTCGTGACCCTATTTGGGGTTTTTTTGGCAAAGATATTGGAATGGTTTGCCATTTCCTTCTTCAGATCATTTTGCAGGTGAGGAAACTGAGGCAAATAGGGTTAAGTGACTCGAGTCACCCAGAGTCACACAGCTAAGTAAGTGTCGGAGGCAAGATTTGAATTCAGATCCTTTTGATTCCAGGGCTATTTCTGCTGTGCTGCTTTACTGACCTACAATAGCAGTAATAGTACTTTAAGGTTTACAGAATGCACTTCTAACAATATATTATTATTTCATTTGAACCTCAAAGCCATAAACCAAAATATCAACAGAAACCCTGTGAGATAGGTAGTACAAGTATTATTTTCCCCATATTACAGATGAGAAAATGTAAGTCTCAGGGAGAATTGAGTGGCTTACCTGTGGTCCCAAAACTGGTATCAGGTCTCAGTTTACTCCTACTTCCAAGTCTCATTGATTTTTTTTTGCTAATTAGGTGGTATTGGAAAAAATCAGCCAGAGGGTTTAAATTCAGTTTCATTTCAGGGAAAGCCAGGTTTCAGGATGGTCAGTAGTCAAGAAGTCATTCTGCAAGGTTCTGAGTCTCTATATAATCCCTGATTTGCTGTTTTCACTCAGGTCCTCTACCCTGTGGAAGTGAAGAAAAGTAATATCATTCCAGCAGGAGTGAGAAGGGGGGAGAGGGGAAATGAGTGAACATGTAGTTAGTAAAGCATTAATATAACCTTGGAAGACAGAGGAGGACAAAGTAACAACTGAAGCTATGATATAAATATAGAAGGGGAATTAACAGACCTCACTCTGGGACTTTTCAAATCACGTAGCTGGGTTACTTGGAAGACTTCATATTCCTTATCAGTAACTTTATCAGCATAAACTGATATGAGGGGGGAAAAATGTATCCCTAAATGGCAGTTCCCGGGCAATTAGAAAAGTATATGAATAACTTGAAAGTCTCCTTAAATAATTCATAAATGTCATGCTAATATCTTTATAGAATTAATACAGTATTTAGAAAAACCAAGGCAGCTAGGTGAATAGTGAATAGAGCACTGGGCCTGGAGTCAGGAAGACCTGAGTTCAAATCCAACCTCATATACTTACTAGCTGGGTGATTTTGGTCAAGTCACTTAATCTTCTTTGCCTCCATTTCTTTATCTGTAAAATCAACTAGAGAAGGAAATGGCAAACTGCTTCAGTGCCTTTGCTCAGAAAACCCCAAATGGGATCATAAAGAGTTAGACACAACTGAAAAATAACTGAATGACAAATAGAATAAATGCTTTTTACTTGTTGCCATATTGAAAGGGCATTTGGTGTTTTCATGTTTTTACTTGCGAAGGCACTATTAGAGCAAAAAAAAAAAATTCAATTGAAACTAATTTGGCATTCGTTCCTTTTGTGGTTAAACCAAATTTATTTAAAGAAACACAACTTGCTTAAGATGAGTATTTGTGTTATGCTGGTTTTTAGAATGTAAGGGCTTTGTGATTGTTATGAAATCTTTGCCCCAGGAGATCTAAAATTATAGGATAAAGTTTCAAGTTGATACTAACTTCTGTTTCTCTTGTTTATTTTCAGTAAAATATGAAAGAATCAAGTTTTTGGTCATTGCTTTGAAGAGTTCTGTGGAAGTCTATGCTTGGGCCCCAAAGCCATACCACAAATTTATGGCCTTTAAGGTAAAAGCATCTTTCAAGTGTGCTTAAAACAAGTTCTCTGACTTTTGGGGGTGGCTGGTTTCAATATCTCATTTGGATGCATTTGAATTTTACTTGTAGCTGTTTTGTGACGTAAGTAGAAAGAGTTTTGTTTCAAATTGGACATTCTTTCAGTGACATCCTCCTTGCCAGGTTCATTCCAGGTGACTAGGCCTCATGTTTCAGACAACCTCACCTATGGCAAAGTAAGCATGGCCCAGGGAAGGCCCAGATTGATGTTCACAGGGTCCTTGTGCTTACGGCCAATGTGCTTTATTCACAAAGAGTCCCTTAAACCTTCTTACAAAGCCTGGTTACTCTCACTTTATACAGAATCCAAAAGTTGTCTGTCTATTTCCAAGTTCTTAACAGATTAATAGTAAAATTGAGAGGAGTTATAATGAAGAGGCAGGTAACAAACAACGAAAGCAACATAACTCTGGGGAATGGGTATGGGGAGGTTGATAAGCCAGTTTAGTATCGGGCACACAGCCCTATCTCTGTAGGTTCTACTCATCACTGGACCAATTAAGTGTAGGCCATATAACTACCTCAATAGGTTATAAGGGGGTTACTGCCTAATTGATCCTTTTTTTTTTAATCAAACTCCCTAAACTATGATCAGTATATTTGATTTATGAAGGTAGGAAAAATATCTACTGCATTTTAATACATTTCCATCACGAGTGTTAATTCAAGTGCCTGCTATGTACCAGGCAATGTGCTAAGTGTTTTATAAATATTATCTTATTTGATCCTCACAACAATCCTGGTAGGTCTGGGAGGCAGGTGCTATCTCCACTTTACAGTTGAGGAAACAGAGGAAAACAGAGTTCAAGTGATCACACAACTAGGTGGTCTGAGACTAGATTTGAATTCAGGTCTCCCTGATTCTGGGCCAAGCACTCTGCTACCTAGCTGTCTATGTGTGCTTTACGTATGTTATCTCATTTGATCCTCAAAATAACCCTATGAGGTTCTGCTCGTTTTACAGATGAGGAAACTGAGGTTAAGTGAATAAGGCTGCACAGCTAGTAACCAAGGTAGGATTCAAACCCAACTCCAAGTTAAGCACTCTGTCCACTATGTTATGCTGCCTCTCATTAAGTGACTTACAAAGTCAAAGGGAATTGAATATGAGGGTGCTGAGTCCCAGTTTAGTACTCTTATTACCAGACCATAATGCTTCTGCCATAATCTCCATGATGTCCTGGTTAAGTGGTTAATTCTGTAGTACTAACTTTCTGGAAAAAAAACCTGGGCTTATATTCCTAATTGTCTTCAACTTTGAAATTCCTGTCTTCTACCCCTTATACTGTTGCTTTATTACCTCATCATGACCTCTAATCCCTTGTCCCCCTCTCTACTACAGGGGGAAGGGAGACAGCTAGTCCATTTCTCCCACTCTTCTATACCCCATGGTATAACACTTTAAGGATTCACTGGTCATTGCTCTAAATATATTTTCCCTCTCATTTTCTTCCCTTTTTTGCTTCTTTTTAAATTAGGCAATCAGGGTTAAGTGACTTGCCCAGGGTCACACAGCTAGTAAGTGTCTGAGTCTGGATTTGAGCTCAGGGCCTCCTGACTCCAAGGCTAGTGCTTTATTTGTTGGGTCACCTACCTGCCCCCTCTCTCATATGTTTTCATTCTCCCTTTTCCATTCAGTCCAGCAGGGTCAGTGAATATCTGATGCTCATCTTATCAATCCTAAAAAAAGCCTTCCCTTGATACTTTAAACCCATCTGGTTATCATCCCATTTTTTCCTCTCATTTGAGCCTCAACTTTTTAAAAAATTTGCTATATCCAAAACCCATTGCTTCTCATAACAATCACTTTCCAGCTCCTGGCAGTTTGGCTTCCTTCCATCTTTATTAGCAGAGCTGCTCTCTCGAAGGTTACCAGTAACCACCTACTCACTAAATTCAGTGACCTTTTCTCAGTGTTCATTTTCCTTGACCTCAGTGCAGCCTTGGATGGTCTCCTCCTACTGGATAGTTTCCTCCCTTAGCATCAGACATAACACACTCTCCTCCTCTTCCTCCTTCTACTTCTCTAACTCTTCCTCCTTTGACTCATTCCTGGGTTCTTCTTCCTGACTCCTTAAGGTTGGTGTTCCCCAAGTTGGCCTCCCATTCTTCTGTCTCTATACTTTGTCCTCAACGATCTAATCTACTAATACAGATTCAGCTACACAGATCTCAAATTTATACATCCACATCTGGCTACTCTTCTGAGCTCCAGACTCACTTCTCCAATTGCCTGCATCTGAACCTGGATGTCTCACTGATGCCTTAAACTCAACATGACCAAAACAAGGCTTACTAGTTTTTCCTCCAAATTCCACTCCTCCTTCTGACTGTACTATTTCTGTCAGTAGTATTATCATTCACCCTATCCCATGTTTACAACTTGAGTATTAACTTTGAATTTTTCTCCCCTATCATCTTCCCACATCTCAGTTGGGTTCTGCCATGGATTCATGGATTCTGCCCACACCATACCTCTTGCATTGCCTCATAAGCTCTTTTTCTATTGTTACTACACTATTACAAGACTTCATTACTGCTTTCCTGATTTCTTATAGTGGATTCCTAGCAGGACTCACTGTCTCTTCTCTTTCTTCCTCTTCAGTCCCATCTGTGACATCCTCTGGATGCATAGATCTGGTCATAGTACTTCTGTGTTCTGAATCATTCAATGACTATTGCCTACCAAAGAAAGCTCAGACTTCTTCATCTAAGATAAATATCTAACAAAATAAATAAAAATACAATAAGACATAGTTACTGTTACATTTTAAAGCTGAGCCAATTTATGACTCACAGGGATCTTTGTGTAAAGATTATTGGTACCTGTTTCTATTCTAATTTAATACCATGACCCTAAGGCAGCTGGGTGGTACAATGGATCAAGCGCTAGGCCTGAAGTCAGGAAGACTCATCTTCCTGAGTTCAGATCTGGCCTCAAGTCACTTACTAGCTGTGTGACCTTGGGCGAGTCACTTAATCCTGTTTGCCTCAGTTTCCTCATCTGCAAAATGAGCTGGAGAAGGAAATGGCAAACCACTCCAGTATCTTTGCCAAGAAAACCCCAAATGAGATCGTGAAGAGTTGGACATGACTGAAGAATAACTGAACAGCAACCACTTCTCTATGCTACAGGTCAATGACTATCCTTATCACTATCTTTATAAGGAAAGTAATAGCCATGCATTCTTTTTTTGATTAATAGGGTGACTGCACATGCCTCGCTAGAATCACATTGCTCTGCTTGCCTAAGTATAATTTATTGAAAACACATATTAGTCAGCAAGACCTTACTGTCTAATTGATCCCCACCCTCCCTCCTCTCTCTGTGTCTCTATCTTTCAGTCATTTGGAGAATTGGTACATAAGCCATTGCTGGTCGATCTCACTGTAGAGGAAGGGCAACGGTTAAAAGTGATCTATGGTTCCTGTGCTGGATTCCATGCTGTTGATGTGGATTCAGGATCAGTCTATGATATTTATCTACCGACGCACGTAAGAGCCCAGACTCTACAGTTGGTTGGTTGTTTTTGTTTTGTTCTTTCCCTTCCCTCCACCCTCCCCCGAGTGTTTGAGGTTATAGTGAGAACCTTTTCTGCTCCCTTTCCCGGGATATGTGGGTTGGATCTGTTCAAATAATCCCTGTGTTCTAATTTTGAAGAAGATCACCATTACCATTCACAAGTTGAAAGACATGTGTTCTAGAAACTTTGGAATCCTCATAGGTACCTTATTTGGCCTGGGGTAAACTCTGTCTCTGAATGGATTAGCTTGTAATCTAGTCTAGGTGAGGGTTTCAGAAACTTGGGACATATCTGCCCCTCCAGGGGTCTTCTAGATTGGAAAAATATTCTCTTTTGGCCTACCATCCATTATTGTGTCCGAACCACAGAGATTCTAGAACTTGCCCAAGAGCTCATATTTTGAGGGCAACTTGAATTGTAGGCAATACTAGTGTGTATTGTCAAGCTATCTTACTGTTGAACTAGGGCGCATTGACCGATGAGACCCTGAAGTATTTTATAACTAATATATCCTCAGAAATGTGGTATTAATGCACTCTCTTAGGCAGCCTTAACATCAATCAAAAGCCTAGAATATTTGTTAATAGCAAAGTCAAATATCTTTTTTTTTTGCTTTTGTTTCTTCTGTAGATTCAGAGTAGCATACAACCCCATGCTATCATCATACTCCCCAACACAGATGGGATGGAGTTGCTAGTGTGCTATGAGGATGAAGGGGTTTATGTGAATACATATGGGAGGATCACAAAGGATGTGGTTCTTCAGTGGGGAGAGATGCCTACATCTGTTGGTAAGTATCACCCGAACCAAAGAACAGACTTTTAAAGTCAAAAACATTCCTGTTGTATGAAGGTATTTACTTGAA
>NW_020954583.1:18295967-18298411 GCF_900497805.2 Vombatus ursinus
GCAGGGTTTTTTGGGTTTTTTTTTTTTTTTTTTTGTAAATACTTAAAGGTTCAGAAATCTTTGTAAATGACAGATTAGTTTGAGGACACATATTTATATAGCTGTTGAGGTTTAGGGAACACTTCCACAACAGCTCTGCAAAGTTGTTAATAAAGGTACCATTCCTTTGTTCCAGGTGAAGAAAAAGAGCCATTTTCCCTCTGCATCCCATGCCTTTTTGGCCAGCCCACATTGCCTGGAGTACTAAACTTTTTACTATTTTAAGTAGTCTGTGCTATTTATCATAGAACCAATTCGATTATAATTGGATGTAAAGCATGGGTGGAGGTGTGTGTGAGGATAAAGTGGATAGAGAACTAGCCTCAGAGTCATGAACACTTGGATTCAATGAACTTTGTACATCTGACTATAATATGACACTGTCCAGGTCACTTTACAAAGGACACTCATTGTCATTTGCCTGAGGTGTTAAACTCCCAGAAGTGGCCCCCAAACTCCAGAGTGGGCTTGAACCAGATTAAAATGTAATTGGGAAATGTTTAATAAGATACACAACCTAGATAATGCTAATTTGTGCTTTTCTAAGTCAGCATGCAGCCCACTGGAGTGTTTCTACATGACACCATTGTCCTAGGCAAATCTCTAAGCTATGAAACAGGTACTAAATGACATTGGAAGAGGGGAGGCTTCTTCTTCTGCTTCATACAAACTGGTTTTTGAATGCTTATCTGAATTCTCCATATTCACTGTTTCTTGTAGCACAGTAAAATTCCATTAAATTAAAAAACTAGAATGTGTTTGGATCATCCCCATTCAATGGGCATATAAGTTTTTTTTTTCCCCCTTGGTTCAGTTTTGTTGTATTCCTTTGGAAACAAATAAATCCCTCATTTCCCTTTGTTTTTCTCCCTGTCTTATTAGAATGACAAAGCCAGATAGATATCGATCTTGATATACTGATATCATTATCTCTATAGCGATATCTATATCTCTGTCTTTGTTTATCTATCTTGCAACTTCATTTGAAGCACATTATTACTTCCCTTTGCACAATATACATTTTAGCCAAACCAACCTATTTACTTGTTCCCCAAATTCACTAGTCTGTCTCCTGGATCCACATGTCTTTATACAGGCTCTCTGACATGCCTGGACTATACTCCATCCTCATCTCCATCTCTTAGAATCCCAAGCCTCTTTCAAGGTCTAGGTTTTTTGTTATCTTCCATGAGAAACCTTTCCTGATTCTCTTGTTAATAGCCACCTCGTTAGATTATTAAGTATATTGTCACTTGTTAATGCCCAGTAAAATATAAACTCCTTAAGGGTCAGCACTGCTTTCCATTTTGTCTTTGTACCTAGCACCCACCATAGCACTTTGTACATACTGGGTACTTAATAAAGACCTAGCAGTTTAGATGGACTCAAACTGCTATTTCCCAGAATAAAACAAAATGGTGGCTTCAAAACCTAACCCTTTTTTTCTTATAAACTTTTTTATTCTTCTTGATATCTTTTGTTTTTTATGTCATTTCTTCATTTCTGAAAAAATTTTCCCTCCCCTGTGCATTGAGCTTTCTCTTGTAACAAAGATTAGAAGAATACCAGTCAATACATCACTCTCATTTCTGAAAATTTCTCTCTCCACTCTATATCGAGTTTTCTCTTGTAACAAAAGTTAAAAGAGGGGAAAAGCAATCAATTAGTAAATATTTACTATGTGCCAGCGCTGTGCTAAGCACAGTGGGATACTAAAAAACAAAAGGGAATACAAGAAGAGGCAAAAGACAGTCCTTGCCTACAGGGAGCTTACAGTGGAATGAGGAAAACAACATGCAAACAAATACATACAAAGCAGGTTATATACAGGATAAGTAGGAAATAATTCACATAGGAAAGGCACTGGGAATTTTAGTTAGGACTTAAAGGAAGTCAGGGAGGTCAGTAGTTGGAGCTGAGGCATGAGGGACTGCCAGAGAGATCCCCAGAGCCAAGAAATGGTATTTCTTTCCTAGAACAGCCCAGAGGCCAGTGTCATTATATCAAAGTGTAGTTTGGCAAAATCAGCACAGCATATAGTCTTTCTCACTCCCTAGTCCCACTCCCTCTACAAAGAAGGGAGAAGGGATTTTTCTCATCTCTGTGGGGCCAAATTTGGCTATTATAATTAATATACAACATTGATTTTCTTTCTTTTTTCTTTCCGTATGCATTGTTTTAGTCTCATTGTTTACCTCTTTCTAATCACTTCACTTTGTATAAATCTTCCAATGCTTCTTTGAATTTATTGTATTCATCTTTCCTTAGGGCCCAGGAATATTCTGTTACATTTATGTGCTCCAACTTGCTTGGCTGTTCCCCATTTAATAGTCCCCTACTTTGTTTCTAGGTCTCTGCCACCAGAAAAAAATGCTGCTCTGAATGTCTCGATATATGTGGGACCT